>NC_053022.1:474063320-474307088 GCF_003073215.2 Triticum urartu
AGGTACCGAGTGATACCAGAGAACAGTAGAGACGTGAGAGATAATGAAAACCGTGTAATTTATAATGATAGAGACGTGAGAGATAATGAAAACCGTGTAATTTATAATGATAGGGAGAGTGTGACACTTCTCAAGGGAGACGTCGAGAGACCATGTTTGCGAGGATAGGAGCAACATGAAGTGAGCGTGCGGGTGAGCTGGAGAAAAGAGAGTGATAGCTACCTGAAGGAGCATGCATGCAAGAGAGATGGGCGTGAAAGCAGTGAACAAAAAATGATTCAAATATTTGAATTCGAGATGATGATACATGTAATCCATACTCGAACCAAAATTGATCTATCAAACATGCATACTCATATGAATTCACGCACATCTATGTTATTTAATATGTAGATATTACTGATCCATACATTTGAGTAGAACATAATTTGGTTAATTTTTTTCGAATTCAACCTTAAGATTTCGAGATCGTTGTATTTGTAAATCATATTATACATATAAAGGAGAAGAATTCTTTGTTGTGCTTTTGAAAGTATATATATAAAAAATGATGTATATAGAATGTAATTCCAATTGAAAATGGATCCCTCCCGAAAAAAATAGAATACAAACGGGATTCGAATTGAGTTGGCACGGTAAACGTGCACTCTGCAAAATTTGAACGAAGCGGGGAAAGTCGCAGTAACCGCCCGAAACCAAAATCCGCGAGATGGAAATCACTATTGCCTATCCCTGCCACACAAAGCCTATATGCTGGATTCCTATAGGTTTCGATAGGGGTAGGTTTGTAATTTCACCCAAACATGACGTAACCGCCTCTCACCCGGATTCATACACGGTGGGCACCAAAACACAGTGTGTCCTCGGCCGAAATCGACTCCCTCCCCGATTCATATTCATACACGGTGGGCGCCAAAAACAAACTCTCGTCGGCAAATATTCGGTGTATGCGAGATTACCGTCCTATCCCCAACTGACTAGTGTTGCTGTGATGTAATAGAAATTTGAAACAGGGGCTAAGTTTGTAAATTTCCTCGCATTTGAGACAAGCGCGCCCTGAATACATGGTTCCCCCTTCCTCTCTACCTCCCTTTTCCCCATTCGTACTCCATGGGCGCCAAAACACCCTCTCCACCCCACCCTCCTCCGTCCACCGCCGTCCTCCTCCACCATGCCGGAGCTGATACCCCAACGCCGCCGTCCATTACAAGAGATCGGCCTCTCTCATCCACGGCTTCGGACCAGGATCCTTGCATCCCGTCCTCTCGCTTCATCCCCGCCGTCGTCCACCTTGCCGGCGCCGCTCCTACGACCGTCTTTTCCACCGCGCCCCGCCGCCACCGTCTACCCTCCTAGATCTGCTTCCACGCCGCCGACAGCCATCGCTACCACAGCACCGTCAAATTCTCAGCAGATGCGTACATGGCGCCGCACCAAAGGAGGTACTCTTTCGTATCTGCTCAACTTATTTATCGCAGCAAGAAAATAGATCACCACTGCTTTACTCTGATTTCTTGTCTTGGTTGCGAAGTTGCCTTTGTCCGGTTTGCACCTTCAGATCCGCCATGGCACGCTCAACACCATACTCGCAATGCTTATGCTTTTACCATTTTATATTCCACACTAGTTAAATCACAGTAGACTAAATTTCAAAATTGGGTCAGTCGATTTTTCAGAGCTCGCCGGAGTTCGCCGGTGCGATCGAAGGGGCTCGGGTGGGGATGGTGGTTGTGGGGGGCGGTGGTGGGGCCTCGTCGAACGAAGAAAACTCCACGGGTGGGGGCGGGGGTGGGGATGGCGGAGGAACACAGGCAGTGGGGCCGGTGGTTCGGCCGGCGGCCCGTGCGATGTTCTGTATGGGAAGCACAGTATGTTCCTTGTCAGGAAGGGGAGCAGGGACATCTGCAGTCAACAGCTGATAGAGCTAGCCTGTACGTGATCGATAGGCTTTCATTTACTAGCGGCAATACAACACCGTAATTTCCAGCCAGTTCCACTTTCCCGATTTATATATCCTAGTTATGGTGTACCCCTGTTATGTACACTATGATCTGCCTAGTTGTTGTGTGCTCTTGTTATTATGGTTTGGCAATAAACTCTCTATACAGTATATTATGAACCTATCATCTGCCAGTTATCCTTACTTCTGGAGCCTATTTTTTTGTGTACTTGTGCCAGATTATATAAATGCACGCACCATATTACAGCACACATGAGCTCTCTCATCAGAATCTAGTGATAGCACACAAGTGTTTACAGGGGCGCTCCTATATTAGAATATCATCTACATTACAAAGATAATCTCGCAACTATTTATGTTTTCATGGTTCTCAGATATTATACGCAATTACAGTGATTATCAGAATCCGCGCATCAGAAGAATATTGTGGAACACTGCAATGACTTACAAAATTGGCAGCAAGGCATTGAGTGCCATTCTGGAAGCAATGAAACTCGTACGCTCCCCACCTGTTGATTCTTGTTCAGAATATCATCCTAATGACTATTCTAACCTCGAGGAGTCAAAGGCAGATGGCTTGTCCTATTCACCCATCAAGGTGCCTATTCTAATTTGGCAAGGTTTTATTGATTGTGTGTATCTTGCATATGTTGTCTTGCATTTCTTCTACTTTGTTGCACCGCCATCTGCTTAGTTTACTCATCATATATGTCGAGATGCCATGCCCATCCATTATCAATACATATTCCATCTGTCATCATACCATGTTTTTCCACTCAAATGTTGTTCTTGTGCACCAGACATCAAAAAGGAAGAGGGTGATTGCCGAACCTGAAGGAGCACCAGCAAAGTCCTTGAAAAACGTGGTGGTGCCGGAGAAATCAGACAGCACCCACTTATATTGGCTGTACAACCAGTGACACAAAACGTAGGACCGACTCCAGCAGACTGTACCCATACTTCACTGTCCACACCACTAGCCCCACCACACAGGACCTGCACTCCAGCAAAAGGTATACCGATTTCATTTGCCATAGCACCAGCTGTACCATAGAAAAATCCCACTCTAGCAAAAAGTACAACTAGTCCATCGGCCGAAGACCTATCCCAACTGCAGAGACGGCCAATTCCTGCAGATTGGAACCCCATTCCATTTATTCCCAGTTTAAAAGACAATGCTTTCAATGTTGTTAGGGACTACGTGCATATATTCCCATCATGGGAAGATTATTGTGAAGACAAACACCATTTTCACATCTTCCTGTCCAACTTACGTGTAAGTGCTATTATTCATGGTTATTATTTTCCTGTTTTCTGCTGATTGAACACATCAATGATTTACATTACATTGTTGTAGCTAGGCGAGGGTCAATCTGGATAGTCATGACGAGCAAAGCTTGCTTGTGCTTTTCAAGGAAGCATTGCAGCAGTATCGGTGTTACCTGAGGAAATCACACTTTGATGGCAAGTCTATAAATGAATTTCCGGTGAAGTCTCCTGTGCTAAATTTAGAAGACATTGAATGGAAAAACCTTGTTATGCACAGGTCTCGTTCCCAGGATGAGGTACTATCTATGAAATCACATGACAATTTGAACTTCTACTTTTCCGCATGTGCCTTACGGATCTTTTTTGCAGAAAATATGCTCGAAGAAGAATTCCGGTTTGACAAGGACGACATGATATCGCAAATATGCTGCCCGCTGCTTTGCTCTTGTTAGTACCTATTGTCCTGTATCACTGTACTTGCATACATACCTGGTTCGTTATGTGACAGCAGTATGCATGATAGCTTGCTTATCAATTGTTTGATCCAAATTATCTGATCTGTATGAATGGTTACATTAGTGTAGAATATATCCAATGCCAATGTTTTTTTAGCTCTGCATTGTTCTTGTAAGTACATGTTGTCCTTTATCAGTGTATTTATAATGACAGGTAGTTGTTCATGTACCATCACTCTGCAGCTTATTTTCCTTTGCCCTCCATTTTCTACACATCAGATCTATATTTACTCTTACCATAAGGTTGGTACTGAAGAAGTTTAGCTGTTCATTGCTCTTGACTGTACCTTTTGCCTGTATCGCTGCACTTACATTTATAGCTACTTGGTTATGTAGCATCACTCTTCCTCTTATCTTAAATATTCTCCATTTTTTCATATATTATCACATCTATATTTACTCTTAACAAAATGTAGAATAAAGGCAATGCTTTTGAAGAAGATTCTGTGGTAAACTTCTTGAATTGCCCCCCCATCAGCATGGACAAGGCCTTTATAGAGCCTGTCTTCACCAATAATGTAAGTTTGTCCATCTCAAGCCTTCAAACTTTGTTGTATATATTTGGTTAGGCATGACTGCAACAGCTGTTTATTTTTGGTGTTTGCATCAAATTGCTTGTTTAAAGTTTATTATATGTAGTTCATAAACAAAAGTTCGTCCTTTCTCAATTTAAGTTTTCAGTTGTACAATCAAGTTCCTTCTTCATACCATGTAAACTAAACTATACAGAGCAAGTGATCTTCTTTTGCACTGCATGTATGCTTCTGTTCTTCATCTGTAATCCAGTGGTGTGGTGAACCTACCCACTACAGCACAATGTCATATTCTGCAATGTCTTAACTATGAAAAATGTCATATCATTCTACTATTATTTAAACCGTCTCTTTATTTGCCAATCTGAAATGGTATAAATTGACAGCACACTAAGCATTGATACTTATGAGTTCTTGATCTGTAATCCAGTGCTGTCGTGAAGCTGCCAACTCGTTCACAATGTCATTTCCTGCCATGTCTTGACCTGAACAATACCATATTGTGTTAATGCAAATTTAAACTGTGTCACTTTATTCGTCAGTAAGAAATGTGATGAATTGTCAGCACTGATACTTTTATGTGCAAAACCTGTCATCTGTCTGCTTGTTTATCTTTCAGAGTGAGGAAGATATAAGTGTTGAACAAGCGCGGTCTCATCATCTTGCTCAGCTGCTTGCGCTGCAGCTCCCCAGCAGGGCTAACCTTTCTTGAACTCTATTGAAGTGCTGTTGATTTTGTATATTATTATGTCGGCGTGTTTATTTGCTCTGGTGGCGATCTTTGATGCCCAGTGTATGTAATCTGTTGTCTGCTTGTGCTTTATTATCATAGTGTCGAACTTCGATGCCCAGTGGATGTAATATGCCGTAATTTCTTTATTGTATAGTATAGGTTTTTTCTTATTCATGATGCTGCAGTTATTTTACTGTATATATATCCTGTCTTCGCAGTAAACCGGCCAAACCGTAAAATTACGGAACATAATCGGGCCGTCATGCAATCACGATGTAGGTTGGGCCTGAAACGTGTCGATCAACTCATGGGCCGGCAGCAGCCCGAAATGAACCCCGACCCATGATTGTGCGAATCAAATCACGGGCTTTTAACAGGCTGAAAAATTGTCTCGGTCTTTATTTGGCCCAATCAGATATCGGCTGCGAGCAGGCCGGATGCAAACCGGGCCGTAGTTAGGCCCAACTATATGACAGGCTTTTAACAGGCTGAAATTAATATAGGGCCGAAATGTTAAACGGGCCCTTAACAGGCCAAAACTAATATCAGGCCGAATTACTAAGTGGGCCTTTAGCAAGTGCGCCCAAAAGCATAGTGTCCAGTTGACGGGCGAATCTGATATGGGCCATAATTAGGCCCAAAAGCTCTTAAAGGGCCGGACCTGATCTGGGCCGTAATTTGGCCCAGAACGTGGTAGGCTTTTAACGGGCCGGATCTCATATGGGCCACTATTAGGCCCGGAGCATGGCAGGCCATTAATAGACCGGATCAAATATGGGCCGGCATTTGGCCCAAAACATGGCAGCCAGTTACGGGCCGGCCTAGTAGGGTCCTCAAAATCTTGTGGGCCTATAGCTGGGCCGGCCCATTAATGTTGCCGAAATCTCGTGGGCCTTTAGCTGGGCCGGCCCATTATGATCCGCAAGAATTTTGTGGGCCTTTACCTAGGCCGGCCTATTATGGCACACAAAAATCTTGTGGGCCTTTACCTGGGCTGACCCATTATGGCCCGTGAAATCTTGTGGGCCTTTAGCTGGGCCAGCCCATTATGGTCCGCAAAATCTCGTGGGCCTTTAGCTGGGCCGACCCATTATGGTCCGCAAAATCTCGTGGGCCTTTAGCTGGGCCGACCCATTATGGTCCGCAAAATCTCGTGGGCCTTTATGGGCCGACCCATTTAAACTTGTTGGGCCGTGCCACGTGTCGATGTATCATAGGCGCCTTCTGTCCAGTGAGTGGATGACATATGTCCCGACGATGAGCCGACACGTGTTTCCTCTAGCCAATGATGATTTTACACGTGGAAAATCCCCATTGGTTGGGGCTGTTAACGGGTTATCAGATCCAAAACCCAACCCGATAGCTTAACGGCGTTCCGTTACGGTGGATGCCACGTGTTGGTCACCCTTAATGAAAGCACTTCTGTGATGCGCGATTTATTGTCATGGAAGTGGACACTTCCGTGATGATAATTTTCGTAATGTCATGGAACACTTCTACGACAGCACAGATATGACTATCTTGATTATGTCATAAATTTGTCATGGATGTACATGCATGACAAAAAAAGCGTCCTACTGTGACAAACACGTATCATCACGGAAGTATATTGTTTTGTAGTGGTTATGGATGAAGAAACTGCTAGGGATCTTTTAGCTTGCAAAGATAGATATGATCTTAAGAAACTATTAGCCAAGATGAAAGAAAAATCTTTGAATGCCAGAATGAAATATGACCCTGCTTTTGCTACTTCACCTATCCGTATTTCTGATAAGGATTATGATTTCTATGTCGATCCTGAGATAATTACTTTGGTTGAATCTGATCCTTTTTAAGGCTATGAATCTGAAACTGTTGTGGCACATCTTACTAAATTGAATGATATAGCCACCCTATTCACTAATGAGGAAAAAAATTTCGTTAGTACTATATCCTTAAGTTATTTCTGTTCACATTAAAGGGTGATGCTAAAATATGGTTTAATTCTCTTGATCCTGGTTGTGTGTGTAGTCCTCATGATATGATTTCTTACTTCTCTGCTAAATATTTCCCCACTCATAAGAAACAAGTTGCCTTAAGGGAAATATATAATTTTGTGCAAATTGAAGAAGAGAGTCTCCCACAAGCTTGGGGGAGGCTTCTCCGATTACTTAATGCTTTGCATGATCATCCTCTCAAGAAAAATGAAATACTTGATATCTTTTATAATGGACTAACCGATGCTTCTGGAGACCACCTGGATAGTTGTGCTGGTTGTGTTTTCAGGGAAAGAACTGTTGATCAAGCTGAATTGCTGTTGAATAATATCTTGAGTAATGATAATGACTGGACACTTTCTAAACCAACTCCTAAGCCAACTCCCAAGAAAAGGGGTATTCTATTTCTCAGTCCTGAAGATATGCAAGAGGCAAAGAAATCTATGAAAGAAAAATGTATTAAAGCTGAAGATGTTAAGAATTTACCACCTATTGAAGAGATACATGGTCTTGATAACCCGACACAGGTAGTAAAGGTAAATTCTCTCTATAGATTTGATAAGGGTGAAATCCCATCTACTAAGTTTGCTAGCCAATGCTTAGATTTGTTTGATAATTTTATTGTTAAACAAGAAGACTTCAATGCTTATGTTGGTAGACAATTGAAACGTAATGCTTATGTGATTGAACACTTGAGTGATTATATGTCTAGAGTTAAAGGTGAACTTAAACTTATTAGTAAACATGCTTCTATGGTTACCACTCAAGTAGAACAAGTTCTTAAAGCCCAGAATGATCTGCTCAATGAATTAAATAATATGAAAAATGAAAATGATGTTAGAATTGTAACTAGAGGTGGTAAAATGACTCAGGAACCTTTGTATCCTGAGAGCCACCCTAAGAGAATTGAGCAAGATTCTTAGAGAACTAATGTTGATGCACCTAGTCCTTCTAAAAAGAAGAAAAATAAAAATGATAGGACTTTGCATGCTTCTAGTGAACCTGTTGTTGACACACCTGAGAATCCCAATGATATTTTTTATTTCTGATGTTGAAACACAATCTGGTAATGAACATGAACCTAGTGATAATGTTAATGATGATGTTCATGTTGATGCTCAACCTAGCAATAACAATGATGTAGAGATTGAACCTGCTGTTGGTCTTGATAACCCACAATCAAAGAATCAACGTTATGATCAATGTAGTTAGAATCCCGATTCAACTGCTAGAATCCTACGACTTCACGACCCTACGGAAGCATGTCGATCCAAATCCCACTATGAATCTGAATCAGGTAGAATCCATGTTGGGTCACGATCCAAATCATAGAATCATGTAGAAAACTGTACAATCCCGACTATGCTATGGACTACATCCGGTTCTACTAACTTATCTAAGCCGTTTGTTTAGTTGTAGCAAAATAGTATGCCATCATCCAAACCCCTTTTCATATACCTCATGGACCTTTATTCCCCTTCCAAGTCCAAACGCTTAGCCATAGACACCTTTGATCTAGCTCTCACCCTAGATCAAAATTGAGGATCAGGTTGGTCGACATATGGAATTGGCGTGAAAAGGAGGATGCTTCAAGATTGATCGGAGAAGGATATCAAGACCCTTCAAGGTTTAGCACTGTAGGTCAAATAGACAAGTGATCGACTATTCATGCACTCTAAAAGAACATAGGTAAATTTCGTCCATTGAAGGCTTAAATGTTCTATATATTTCCCTCTCATATATGTTCCATACATGCGAGCTAGATGGTAGGTTAGCCATAAAAAGAAGTGGAATACAACTAGCATTGATGTGTACGTTCTTTGCTCCATATTTAGTGTCAAAACTCTATAGAACCCATATAAATTTCTGTGTGCATACAAAATATCCTATTTGAGTAAATCTAGTAGAATCCTCGATTCCACGACTCGATTTTGTCTGAGGAAAACCGATCCGACTCCGAATCCCGACTCTGACTACCTTGGTTATGATAAGAGAGACTTCGTTGTTAGGAAGCACGGTAAAGAAAGGGAACCATGGGTTCAGAAACCCATGCCTTTTCCTCCTAAACCATACAAGAAAAAGGATGATGAGAATTTCGAGCGTTTTACTGAAATGATTCGACCTATCATTTTGCGTATGCGTTTGACTGATATGCTTAAAATGAATCCTTATGCTAAGTAGATAAAAGATATTGTTACGAATAAAAGAAAGATACCGGAAGCTGAAATTTCCACCATGCTTGCCAATTATACTTTTAAAGGTGCAATACCTGAGAAACTAGGAGATCCAGGAGTACCAACTATACCATGTTCCATTAAAAGAAACTATGTTAAAACTGCTTTATGTGATCTTGGAGTCGGTGTTAGTGTTATGCCTCTCTCTCTTTATATCATAGACTTGATTTGAATAAGTTGACACCTACTGAAATATCTTTGCAAATGGCTGATAAATCAACTGCTATACATGTCGGTATTTGTGAGGATGTGCCTATTGTGGTTGCAAACGTTACTATTTTAACGGACTTTGTTATTCTTGATATTCCCAAGGACAATAGTATGTCTATTATTCTTGGTAGACCCTTTGCAGGGGCTGTTATTGATTGCAACAAAGGCAATGTCACTTTTCATGTTAATGGTAATGAGCATACGATACACTTTCCGAGGAAACAACCTCAAGTCCACAGTATTAATTCTATTGGAAAAACTTCAACGATTACGATTGGATGTTTTGAATTTCCTCTTTCCACTGTCAAGAAGAAATATGATATTCTTATTGTTGGGGATTTGCATATCCCCGTTGAGGTAACTTAGTGTTATTCGAAAATTCTCTGGTTTCATGTTATTCGAAAAGAGTTTGTTAACAAGACTTGATCAACCTTGCTAGTGGATTCCTTTTGATGAGCATGAGATGGATGAAGTTAGAAAGCACAACTCTTTGTACCCTCCTTTTACTTTCTGTTATTTAGATTAAATAAAGCAAAAATAGTATTTTTTGTCTGTTTTCTGAATTATCCTTGCAATAAAAAATACCCCAAAAATAGAAGTTCTCCAAATGTCCTGAAAATTTTAGATGATTTTTTGTAGAATATTTAAGAATATTTGGCACTGAGAACACACCTGGGGGCCACACCACCTGACCACGAGGGTCTAGGGCGCGCCCCCTGCCTCGTGGATCCCAAGTGGGCCCCGTCCACTATTCCAGCACCCACACACTTCGTCTTCCTCCAGAAAAAATCGCCCCACAGCTCAAACCCGTGTTCTAGCTCATCTTGTTGCCATTTTCGATCTCCTTGCTCAAAGCTCCATTCACAAAACTACTTTGGGGATTGTTCTTCGGTATGTGACTCCTCCAATGGTCCAATTAGTTTTTGTTCTAGTGCTTTATTTATTGCAAATTTTTGCTTCTTAGGTGACCCTGTTCTTGTTTCTATGGTCAAGAGTAGTTTTAATGCATGATATGGCTTCTAGGCACTTGTAGGAGTAGTTGCTATCAATCTTGTTGAGTTTGGTTCACTTTTATTTTGAGTCACTAAAAATTTCAGAAATTTTTCAGAGAAAGAAAATGATGAAGAGATTGTTGAGGGGCTCTTCGAGTCGAAGCTCGAAGGATAAGCAAAGTGAAGAGAATAAGAAACCCAAATATAATCTCCCTCGCACTGCGGAGGTTCGGCCGTGCGAATGGCCTTGTGATGAGTTCTTGAGAGCAGCCGGGATTTATGAGGACTTTTATTATTTGGATGAGAATGCAGGCCTCATCGATTTCCTCCACGACTAGCGCGAACAGTATCTCCTCCTCACTAATATTTTCGTGCAAATTTTTTACTTTCATGCTAAGAAATCACCACCTTCACTGGAATTTCACTTATATGATTTTTGTCGGGTCTGTAAGATACCCTTTGCGGGCAGCATAGAGGAACCACATCGTAATGATGTGGAAGGATTTATTGATGAAACTGCTGTAGGGGAAATGAGGAAAGTTTCTGATGCAAGAATTACTAGCATACATTTTCCTGTTCCACGTTACTCTGCAATATTTGCTAGTAGATGCTTAATTGGTCGTGGGAACAGTGGAAATCTCAGTGCTCCTGATATTTTTATTTTGCGCCATGCTTTGTTTCGTGATACCACTTTCAGTTTAGGCGCTATTGTTGCTAAACGATTAAACCTGAACCGTACTAAGGGTCCCATCTTCGGAGGCATATTTGCTTCGAACCTTTTTGCACACTTTAGGATACCCATTAGGCATTATGAGAAAAAGGAAAAGTTATTGCCCCCTATTTTTCTAGATTGTAAGAGTATGGTAGCACATGATTTTATTGTTAAAGATAAGAAGAAGATGCTTAAGTATAAATTGATATTTGATAAAAATACTATGAATTATTACCCTGCCTGCACCATCTTTGTTAAACATATTTTAAGGCACGTACCTCATTTTGCCGGAGGCCGTTCATGCATACTAGAGCCTGACACCAGAGCCTGAGCCGGAGCCAACCCTTGACCCTTATCGACGGTCTGTTTATCAGTGGGATCCGAAGGAGATCGCCAACCAGTGACACCCAGAGGACACTCCTCCGTACACCGGAGAGGGCAGCTTTCAGCCATGTCCCTAGACCAACTTCGGCCAAAAGCCTAAGCTTGAGGGAGTACGTATTTTTCACCGACATCACATTCATGTTCAAGCACTCATGCCAGTTGTCGGTGCTCATACTTTTTCATTGTACTATCCATGCTAGTTTAATTTCTTTTTAAGCCTTCTTCTTATGTGTTTGAGAAACCTTAAGAAAAACCCCAAAAAATAGTTGTAGCTTTTCGCTAGTTTACTTTCCATGCCTGTAGTAGTAGTAATTAAAAGAAAACCCAAAAAGATTTCTCGTTCTTCTTTTGCTTGTTGGGAGCTTTCACGTGTAAATAGTTTTGTTTTATTTCTTTTATTTGAGGGTCGAGAGGAGAAGACCATGATGAAAATGTTGAGTGGCTCTCATATGCATTATTGTTGATCTAACAAAGAGCCTATATTACCTTATCTTCTCCCTTATATTAAATGCTTGCAGATTCTAGCTTAGTCCAATGCACGTGCACAATTATTATTATCCACATCGATATGTTGTGCAAGTGAAAGGAAATAATGACGATATATGATGGACCGATTCAGATGAGAGAAGCTAGTATGAACTCGACCTATCTTGTTTTTGTAAAAATGATTAGTTCATCGTTCCTTATTCAGCCTATTATGAATGAATCATGTTTGCAATGACAATTAGAGATTATAGTTCCTCATGCCATGCTTAATTAGCTAGGAGCTTATAATAATTTACCTTGCATGCCAACATGCTATTAAAATGGTTGTGATGTGGTATGATAGGGTGGTATCATCCTTTGAACGATTCGAGTGACTTGACTTGGCACATGTTCACGCATGTAGTTGAAACAAAATCAACATAACCTCCACGATATTTATGTTCATGATGAATTATACCCTACTCCTGCTTGCACTCGGTGTTGATTAATTTTAATGCATGTTCATGACTGTTGTCACTCTCTAGTTGGTCGCTTCCAAGTCTTTTCTAGCCTTCACTTGTACTAAGCGGAAATACTGCTTGTGCATCCACTTCCATAAACCCCAAAATTTATTCCATGAGTCCACCATACCTTCCTATATACGGTATCTACCTGCCGTTCCAAGTAAGTTTCTATGTGCCAAACTCTAAACCTTCAAATGAAATTCTATTTCGTATGCTCGAATAGCTCATGTATTAACTAGGGATGTCTATATCTTCCATGCTAGGTGGGTTATTCTCACGAGGAGTGGACTCCGCTCCTCATTCACGAGAAAATGGCTGGTAACCGGGATGCCTAGTCCCATGCTTAAATTAAAATAATTGCAAACAAAACTCCCCCAGAATTGTAGTTAGTTGGAAGCACCCGTTGTTTCGGACAAGCCATGGATTGATGCTTTTTGGTGGTGGGGGAGTATAAACTTTACCATTCTGTTTGGGAACTGCCTATAATGTGTGTAGCATGGAAGATATCAAGATCTCTTGGTTGTTATGTTGACAATGAAAGTATACCACTCAAAATATTATTCATCTCTATTTCAAAAATCGAGCTCCGGCACCTCTACAAATCCCTGCTTCCCTCTGCGAAGGGTCTATCTATTTACTTTTATGTTGAGTCATCATCCTCTTATTAAAGAGCACCAGTTGAAGAGCACCGCTGTCATTTGCATGCATTACTATTACTTTACCATGTGTCTCCAATTTGTTTCGAGCCTTGTAACAGCCATACCCAGTCTGCATACATAACCAGCTACCTGGATAATTCCGACTAACAAAATGAAGTACCTACATGAGGTTAACTGGAAAACTTCAGCATCTTTAACCGTTTATATTCTGACCAACAGGACTACACAAAAACTTTTCCAGCTTGATGATATCAGTCCAATTTCTCTTTAGTCGGATAAGGGCTATTTCATCAACGAACAATATGATGCAGGTCACTATTCCATCGTTTCATTGAACTGTAGAGAGAGAAGAAGAACTTATTTTTCAGAATGATTTTTTTTCAAATAAAGGACTTCATAGAGTTAAGACGACATGCATGTTGAAAGATCTAACCTTCCAATAGTCCCAAAACCAGCGACACCCTAATTATCTATAGTAGATGCACTAATGTACAGATATTCATGTGATTTACAACCCACACAAAACTACTATAAGATGGAACATTAAGCTTTGAATTTTCTGTTAGGAAAGAAATGATAGCACCATTTTCTTTAGAAATAGAACATACATAGATAGGCATCCATTTAACTGGTATTTTAGATATACCTTTGTCTTAGTTTCACAGAGCACATCCAATTGACAATACGTTCCTGTCCATTCAAGATTGGAAGTGTGGTATCCCCGCTCAAGCACACTATCAAACCTCCAAAACTGTAATCTAATGCGCACGTAGATTGATCAACTGTAACACAAGACCACATATTGCACATGCTGCAGGCTTCCGGTCACTTATGGTTAGCACCTAAATATTTCAGATATCATAATTAGATTGACTAAGTGATATATGAAAGATCTCTACAATGATGATATGCACAACACCATTAGCTCCTTTTCCGAAAGTAAGTCAGAATAGCGACTACATGACAGTAAATGCTTCTTACACACATCATACAGTCAACAACAAAACTGAGGTCTGCATCTTACTACCTAATGATTTAATGAAGCTGCACAAAAATTAGAAACTAAAAGGTATTCTAGAGCTAAACTGTTTAATTTAACTGTAACAAAATTACAAGGCTGCAGAAGATTTGACCGTACCCGCTCGTGCTTCATCACGAAATTGTCAAAATTTGATGTTGACAAAATTTCCAAGCCAAAGCCGTACGTCGACGATATTCTATGTTGCCAAATGCTAAACATGAACCAGCTGTGTTAGACCAATGGAGTGGTATTGATCCATAGCCTACAAATCCATTCGAGGATTCTGCAGAACAAGGCAAAAAAACAGCATATGACAGTCATGAAAGCTGAATTGATAGAAAGAGTTGTACCAAGGAAATTACCTTGAGGTCAGTGTTGAGAAGTGGCAGCCGGCAGGTTGGGAGACGTGGACATGCTGATCACACAGACCGGGCATGCGCTGCTCACACACCTCCACCACGGGTCAGCCACTCACATAAACACTTCAATTCCTTAGTTTGATAGAACCCCAAGGTTTATCCCGTACTTTTTCAGCCCCCAAATCTTTATGAGAATTTCCCTCTCCAGCACTAAGTTCCCCAATCCGTCATACAAGAAAGCAAGAGAGAAATAGGGAGCCGGAAACAATAACCTGTAAGAGTATGGTGAGGCAGGGGAGGGGCCTGGTGCAGGTCTTGCTGACGACGTCCGCGCGATCCCGTCAGCAGCGAGGTGCGCCATGGTGGCGGTGCCGACGTTCCTGATTCTAGCGGCCGGCGCCCCGGCAGTCGACAACGACACCGCCCACCCACGCCTCCGTCTGCATTAGCAGGCGGGCAGGTCAGGATCTCAGGGTGGATATGAAAATTTGGCTAGGGTTTGCTCGAGGAGGAGATCGGCGACACGGCGGCGCGATGTCAGAGTTGAAGAAGAAGATGTGGCCATGGCGTGATTCGGAGGGACACAGCGCGCGTTCTCCTGCGTGGCAACGTCGAGCTTCTCAAAGATCCGAGAGAGGCGGCGTAGAGGGAAGATGGGGACCGTGGGGAAGAGTCGGCGACGCACGATGTATGGCTGGTGGCGGCACGGATAAGCTCATATGGGGTAGCGGCATACGTGGGGCGGCAGCGATGGGTGGGAGAGGTAGAGGCCAGAAGTGGGCTGCAGGGTATGGTGTGGGTTCAAGGCTTTGAGCAGATAGCATCAGAGAGGTGTGTGCGTGCGGGGCTTTTTAGATTTTTCTTGCTGGCTGTTTTTTTTATCGCGTGCATTCGACGAGCCGTCGAAGAAACTACGATCTCAGCCGTCGATCTGTATGTTTAACATAAAATTAACGGATATAAAAAGATGAGGTATAAAGTATTATGAAAGCATCCGTCTTTTAATATTAGGTATAGATTGCTCGCTAGTTGATTATGCTATTGATATGAGTAAACATGAGACCTAAATGTTATTGTGAATATGGTTAGTTCATAATCTTTGCTGAAAACTTGAATGCTGCCTTTACATATTTACAACAATAAGAGCAAATAGAGTTTGTAAAAGTTTTTCTTTATCACTTTCAGTTTTTCAACTGAATTGCTTGAGGACAAGAAAAGGTTTAAACATGGGGGAGTTGATACGTCTCCAACGTATCTACTTTTCCAAATATTTTTGCCCTTGTTTTGGACTCTAACTTGCATGATTTGAATGGAACTAACCTGGACTGACGCTGTTTTCAGTAGAATTGCCATGGTGTTATTTTTGTGCAGAAATAAAAGTTCTCGAAATGACCAGAAACTTCACGGAGAATATTTTTCGAATTTATAAAAAATAATGGCGAAAGAAGCAACACCGGGGGTCCACACCCTGTCCACGAGGGTGCAGGGTGTGCCCCAGGGCACGCCCCCTGCCTCGTGGGCCCTCTGAGGCTCCACCGACGTCAACGCCAACTCTATATATTCATGTTCGGGGAGAAAAAAAATCAGAGAGAAGGATTCATCGCGTTTTATGATACAGAGCCACCGCCAAGCCCTAATCTCTCTCGGGGGGCTGATCTGAAATCCGTTCGGGGCTCCAGAAAGGGGAATCCGTCGCCATTGTCATCATCAACCTTCCTCCATCACCAATTTCATGATGCTCATCGTCGTGCATGAGTAATTCCATCGTAGGATTGCTGGACGGTGATGGGTTGGATGAGATTTATCATGTAATCGAGTTAGTTTTGTTAGGGTTTGATCCCTAGTATCCATTATGTTCTGAGATTGATGTTGCTATGACTTTGCTATGCTTAATGCTTGCCACTAGGGCCCGAGTGCCATGATTTCAGATCTGAACCTATTATATTTTCATGAATATATGTGAGTTCTTGATCCTATATTGCAAGTCAATAGTCACCTACTATGTGTTATGATCCGGTAACCCCGAAGTGACAATAATCGGGACCACTCCCGGTGATGATCATAGTTTGAGGAGTTCATGTATTCACTAAGTGTTAATGCTTTGTTCCGGTACTGTATTAAAAGGGGGCCTTAATATCCCTTAGTTTTCGATAGGACCCCGCTGCCACGGGAGGGTAGGACAAAAGATGTCATGCAAGTTCTTTTGCATAAGCACGTATGACTATATTCAGAATACATGCCTACATTAGATTGATGAACTGGAGCTAGTTCTGTGTCAGCCTATGTTATAACTGTTGCATGAGGAATCACATCCGACATAATTATCCATCACTGATCCATTGCCTACGAGCTTTTCACATATTGATCTTTGCTTAGTTACTTTTCCGTTTCCACTATTGCAATCACTACAAAACCAATACTAATACTTTTGCCATCGTTACCGCTACTTCCATATTACTTTGCTACTAAACACTTTGTTGCAGATATTAAGTCTTTTAGGTGCGGTTGAATTGACAACTCAACTTTGAATACTTGAGAATATTCTTTGGCTCCCCTTGTGTCGAATCAATAAATTTGGGTTTAATACTCTACCCTCGAAAACTGTTGCGATCCCCTATACTTGTGGGTTATCAAAGATCAACACCCTGCAACCCTATCAAGGCTCAACAGAGAGGCCAACACGTCGGGCTACATCCTAAGCGCGCAGGGGTCTTGGGCCCATCACCCGTTGCACTCCTGCACATTGCGTGGGCAGCCGGGATCAGTCCTGGCAACCTCCATTACAAAGGCAGGTGCTTTACGCGGACCACCCGGGCACGCGCCGCTCAGTGGCCGACGTCTAGAAAGCTTCGGCTGATACTACAACGCCAGTTGCTCATATCTTGTCCCATGTGGCGGTTAGTGCGTATAGGCAAGTGGCCAACTCAGA
The DNA here is from genome assembly GCF_003073215.2 of Triticum urartu. Lineage (NCBI taxonomy): Eukaryota > Viridiplantae > Streptophyta > Magnoliopsida > Poales > Poaceae > Triticum > Triticum urartu. The sequence goes on from NC_053022.1 coordinate 474,080,796, forward strand.
TCAAATACCCAAATCCATTAGTGTCTTGGTAGCGCGCGGTAACGAGCAGAGACTCACGATCATGTGACCCCGTTGCGCCGTCTTGTGGACTTACGGCAAGGGCTCAGAATGCCCGGCCGTGCCACATAGAAATCTCGCGGGTACCCTCCAGGTCAACCTGACTACACATCAACTCGCGGGTACACCTCAGGGCTGACCGGACTTCGACATGGTTATGTGGTAAATTCAAAGTAAATGTGTGTCCAAAACAGCAAGGGGGAAACCCGAGGAATCACCCTCGATGGATTCCCACTCGATGTAACCGTCATTCCGTCAATGTGGACTTGGAGGAATCACCCTCGATAGTCCATACTTGAGGGGTTGCACGACAGATTCGTTATCAGGAGTGGTGGAGGAATCACCCTTGAAGACCACAACCTATTAGCTACACTACAGAGTTAACATCAGAAGTGCTATACGAGGTATCACCCTGGCACCCGATAGTAGCTCTGCAGAATCGTACAACTAAGGGGGCTGTGATGTGATGTGTTGGGCTCTGGACGTCGATCATGTTGATTGATTCATTGGTCATAAAGCGGGGGCAACAGGGACAAGGTGAGGGGTCACATATGGATCACTAACCAACCTATACTAAGCAGTTTAGTATAAGCAACTAAGGTAACAATTGCAGTTTGCAAAATTAGGCTATGCATCAGAATAAGATCATACAAAAGCAATAGTCGTTCTAATGCAAGCATAAGAGAGAAGGTATTGGGCGATATTGGAATGATCAAGGGGGAGGGGGTTGCTTGCCTGGAAGCTCTATTGAGAAGGAAGGGTCATCAATTGAACTATAGGGGATCTATCGTAGTCCTTTCGATAAGTAAGAGTGTCGAACCCAACGAGGAGCAGAAGGAAATGTCAAGCAATTTTCAGTAAGGTATTCTCTGCAAGCATTGAAATTATCGGTAACAGATAGTTTTGTGATAAGGTAATTTGTAACGGGTAACAAGTAATAAAAGTAAATAAGGTGCAGAAAGATGACCCAATCCTTTTTGTAACAAAGGACAAGCCTGGACAAACTCTTATATAAAGGAAAGCGCTCCCGAGGACACATGGGAATTATCGTCAAGCTAGTTTTCATCACGTTCATATGATTCACGTTCGGTACTTTGATAATTTGATATGTGGGTGGACCCATGCTTGGGTACCGCCCTTCCTTATACAAGCATCCCACTTATGATTAACCCCTCTTACAAGCATCCACAACTACAAAAGAAGTATTAAGGTAACCCTGACCATAGCATGAAACATATGGATCCAAATCAGCCCCTTACGAAGCAACGCATAAACTAGGGTTGAAGATTCTGACACTCTAGCAACCCATCATCTACTTATTACTTCCCAATGCCTTCCCCTAGGCCCAAACAATGGTGTAGTGTCATGTAGTCGACGTTCACATGACACCACTAGAGGAGAGACAGCATACATCTCATCAAAATATCGAATGAATACCAAATTCACATGACTACTTATAGCAAGACTTCTCCCATGTCCTTGGGAACAAACGTAACTACTTGCAAATCATATTCATGTTCATAATCAGAGGGGTATTAATATGCATAAAGGATCTGAACATATGATCTTCCACCGAATAAACCAACTAGCATCAACTACAAGGAGTAATCAACACTACTAGTAACCCACAGGTACCAATCTGAGGTGTTGAGACAAAGATTGGATACAAGAGATGAACTAGGGTTTGAGATGAGATGGTGCTGGTGAACATGTTGATGGAGATTGACCCCCCTCCCGATGAGAGGATCGATGATGATGACGATGGTGATGATTTCCCCCTCTCGGGGGGATGTTTCCCCGGCAGAATAGCTCCGCCGGAGCCCTAGATTGGTTCCACCAAGGTTCCGCCTCGTGGAGGTGGAGTTTCATCTCGTGAGCTTGCTTATGATTTTTTTATCGGATGAAAGACTTCATATAGTAGAAGATGGGCACCGTAGGCCTGCCAGGGGCCCACGAGACAGGGGGTGCGCCCAGGGGGGTAGGATGCGCCCCCACCCTCGTGGCCAGGGTGTGGGCCCCCTCTGGTTAATTCTTTCACTAGTATTATATATATATATATTCCAAAACGTGCTCCTGTGAAGTTTCAAAACTTTTGGAGTTGTGAAGAATAGGTCTCTAATATTTGCTCCTTTTTCAGCCCAGAATTCCAGCTGCCGGCATTCTCCCTCTTCGTGTAAACCTTGTAAAATAAGAGAGAATAGGCATAAGTATTGTGACATAATGTGTAATAGCAACCCATACTGCAATAAATATTGGTATAAAAGCATGATGCAAAATGGACGTATCAACTCCCCCAAGCTTAGACCTCGCTTGTCCTCAAGCGGAAGCCTATATCGAAAAATATGTCCACATGTTTAGAGATAGAGGTGTCGATAAAATAAAATACAGACATGAGGGCATCATGATCATTCTTAGAACAGCAACATATATATATATATAATGTCAAATGATTTCTTATGCTAAAGTAACAATTCATTCACAATTTCAAGTATGAATCAGAAACTTCATTGAAAACTAACAAACTATAATCTCAGTCAATGAAGCAATTGCAATTTATCATAACATCAGAAAGAGTCAATGTAAGAGCTTTTCAGCAAGTCCACATACTCAACTATCATTTAGTCTTTCACAATTGCTAACACTCACACAATACTTATGGGTATGAAGTTTTAATCGAACACAGAGAAAGATAGGGGCTTATAGTTTTGCCTCCCAACTTTTTACCTCAAGGGTAATGTCAACAATAATAGTTCATGAAAACTCACATCCAATTAGCTATATATATTAGGATCTTTCCAACACATTGTGCTTGCCAAAGGATAAAATGTAAAAAGGAAAGGTGAAGATCACCATGACTCTTGTATGAAGTATAAGACAAGAATAAAACATAGGCCCTTCACAAAGGGAAGCAGAGGTTGTCAAGTGTTTTTATGGTTGGATCCACGAAATCTTAATGCAAAATAACGTCACTTTATATTGACACTTGTGATATGGACCTTTATTATGCAGTCCGTCGCTTTTTATTTCTTCCACATCACAAGATCATATAAAGCTTATTTTCTCCACACTAATAAATCATACATATTTAGAGAGCAGTTTTTATTGCTTGCAACAATGACAACTTACATGAAGGATCTTACTCAATCCATAGGTAGATATGATGGACTCTCATGGCAAAAGTGTGTTTAAGGATATTTGGAAGCACGAGTAGTATCTCTACTTGGTGCAAAGAATTTGGCTAGCATGAGGGGGAAAGGCAAGCTCAACATGTTGGGTGATCCAAGACAATATAATTTATTTCAGATGTAAGAAAACATAACCCATTACGTTGTCTTCCTTGTCCAACACCAACTTTTTAGCATGTCATATTTTAATGAGTGCTCACAATCATAAAAGATGTCCAAGATAATATATTTATATGTGAAAACCTCTCTTTCTTTATGATACGTCTCCGTCGTATCTATAATTTTTTATTGTTCCATGCCAATATTATACAACTTTCATATACTTTTGGAAACTTTTTATACTATTTTTGGGACTAACATATTGATCCAGTGCCAGTTCCTGTTTGTTGCATGTTTTTTGTTTCGCAGAAAATCCATATCAAATGGAGTCCAAACGGGATAAAAACTGACAGAGATTTTTTTGGAATATATGTGATTTTTGGGAAGAAGAATCAACGCGAGACGATGCCCGAGGGGGCCACGAGGCAGGGGGCGTGCCCCAGGGGGTCAGACGCGCCCTGGGCCCACGTGGCCACCCCATAAGGCGGTTGGTGCCCTTCTTTCACCACAAGAAAGCTAATATCCGGATATAGACCGTGTCCAAAATTTAGTCCAATTGGAGTTACGGATCTTCGGGAATTTAAGAAACGCTTAAAGGGCAGAATCAGCAACGCAGAAACAGAGAGAGATAGAGAGACAGATCAAATCTCAGAGGTGATCTCGCCCCTCCCATGCCATGGAGGCCATGGACCAGAGGGGAAACCCTTCTCCCATCTTGGGAGAAGGTCAAGGAAGAATAAGAAGGGGGGATCTCCCCCTCTCTTCCGGTGGCGCCGGAACGCCGCCGGGGCCATCATCATCACCGCAATCTACACCAACAACTTCACCGACATCATCACCAACTCTTCCCCCCCTCTATGCAGTGGTGTAACCCCTCTTTTACCCGCTGTAATCTCTACTTAAACATGGTGCTCAATGCTATATATTATTTCTCAATGATGTATGGATATCCTATGATGTTTGAGAAGATCTGTTTTGTCCTATGGGTTAATTGATGATCGTGATTGGTTTGAGTTGCATGTTTTATTATTGGTGCTGTCCTATGGTGCTCTCCGTGTCACGCAAGCATGAGGGATCCACGCTGTAGGGTTTGTAATATGTTCATGATTTTCTTATGGTGGGTGGTGTGAGTGATAGAAACACAGACCCGAGTAAGTAGGTTGTTTACGTATGAGAATAAATAGGACTTGACGCCTTATAATGCTATGGTTGGGTTTTACCTTAATGATATTTAGTAGTTGCGGATGCTTGCTAGAGTTACAATCATAAGTGCATATGATCCAAGAAGAGAAAGTATGTTAGCTTATGCCTCTCCCTCAAATAAAATTGCAATAATGATTACCGGTCTAGTTATCGATTGCCTAGGGACAAATAACTTTCTCGTGACAAAAAGCTCTCTACTAAACCTAACTTAGTTGTGTCTTTATCTAAACAGCCCCTACTTTTTATTTATGTGCTCTTTATTATCTTGAAAACCTATCCAAAATCACCTACAAAGTACTTCTAGTTTCATACTTGTTCTAGGTAAAGCGAACGTTAAGCGTGCGTAGAGTTGTATCGGTGGTCGATAGAACTTGAGGGAATATTTGTTCTACCTTTAGCTTCTCGTTGGGTTCGACACTCTTACTTATCGAAAGAGGCTACTGTAACGCCCCGTATGTAACTTGCCATATTTGTATTCCAACTCTTGCCATTTCCGGCACTAAGTTATAATATTCCCTCGTGGTTGGGTTTTGTCTTCGTTTTGCTTTTGTCCTTGTCATGCATCTCATATCATGCCATCATGTGCTTTGCATTTGCATACGTGTTCGTCTCATGCATCTGAGCATTTTCCCCGTTGTCCGTTTTGCATTCCGGCGCTCCTACGTCCTCCGGTGTCCCTTTTTGCCTGTTTTCGTGTGCGGGTGTTAAACGTTCTCAGATTGGACCGAGACTTGCCAAGCAGCCTTGGTTTACTACCGGTAGACCGCCTGTCAAGTTTCGTGCCATTTGGACTTCGTTTGATACTCCAACGGTTAACCGAGGAACCGAAAAGGCCTTGTGTGTGTTGCAGCCCAACACCTCTCCAAAATGGCCCAAAACTCACCAAAACCCCCTCCATCATCTCGGTCATTCGATCACGATCGCGTGGCCGAAAACCGTGCTAAATTTGGAGCCTCCTAGCTTCTTCTATGTATAAATAGGTGCCTCCCCCCCCCAAAAAATTTCGGATCAAACCCTAGTCTTCCCCTTCCTTCGCGCGCCGGACACGTCCGCCCGGCGCCGGACACGCCCGCGCCCGAGCAATCACATCTCGACACGTCACCGCTGCCAGCGCCCACATCTCCGCGCCCGCAACGGCCCGCCGCAGCCCAGGTCGGGCCCCCTGGCCCGCGACGCCGCCCGGCTGCGCCCGAGGCGGGCCGCCTCCCACGCCGTCGCCGGCCGCTCACCGCCACCCGCATCGCCGCCCCACCGCCTCAACGCCGAGCGCCGCCGCGGATCCCGCACCGGCCGGTGGCCACCTCGCCGGCTCGTCTTCTCTAACTCCGGCCAGATCCGGTCGAGGAGCGACCGGATCCGGCGCCCCCAAGTCCAGCCGTCGTCCTCCCGCTCCGGCGAGCTCAAGAAATCCGGCGACCCTGCACTGTTCCGGCGAACTTCGAGAAATGTGCCTCAGATCTAGATGAGAGAGAGAGGGTTGACTTTTTCTTTTCTCCAAGTCCCGAGTATTTTTAGCATACTTCATCGCATCATAACTTTGCATCCGTGGCTCCGTTTTGAGCGTGTAGCATATCAAATTGTTCGTCTGGATGTGCACTTCATTTCATTCCATTGCACCATGTTCATTTGAGTTCATCTTGATGCCATAAATGCTGTTGCAAGATTGCTATGTAATGTTAGTGCCTGTCTCTTATCAGATTATGGACATTTGTCATTTTTGCCATGTTTAATGTGTGCATCCTATGATCTTGAGCCCTACATGTGTTTTGTTATATGCCATGCCATCTTTACAGGGGTGTATGCCATGTATTTCTGTGATCATTGTGGTGACTATCACAAGCATGCAAAGTAGCTCTCGTGATGTTGCTGATGTCAGGGACTTAGAATTCTTCTAAGTCATTTCCCTGATAATATTTTTATGCCATGTATTCATGTTGCGACAGAGTGATCCATGCCTCTTTTGAGCTTGTTCAGTCAGGATGATTTTTACATATTGTTGTGCTCTATCCATCCATGTCTTTGTTTGCAATTATGGAGTACCCTAGCATGACTCAATCTTGCTCTACTTTTTCTATAAAATGTTCCTGGCAGATTGTTTACATGTTAATCAATTTTGCCGAGGTTGTTATCATTTATCCATGCATGCTATGAGGTTGTTCTTGCCATGGTTAGCTTATTTATCATGTCTCTTTGCTGGGTGTATGCTTAGTTTGTCATGCAATGCCTTGTAGTGAGTGCACCGAGCTCGCAAACATGCCTATGTAACTCTGTTTTTGCCATGTCCAGTTTTCTGCTAAGTCTGAATCTGTTAACGAAACTTGCTATGTTTACATGGGTGCCATTGTATTTTATGATCCCTTTTGGCTTATGGTCAGTAGGGGACTTTTGTTATATGCTTTGAGTAGTTTCATGCCATGCCTTGATTTGCCATGATATGTTCCTGTAGCATGTAGTTATCTTGCTCTAAACATTGCTTCCTGATGTTAATTCCTGACATGTTATTTTCACGAAGTCTGTGAACCTGATATCGTTTGCACTTTTGCCATGCTTGTTTGAACCTGCTATTGTGTGAATTAGCCGTAGCTCAGTGTTCATCTTTTGTCAAGCATCTTGAGTGGATCACTGCCATGTGCTTTGTTGTTATGTTAGAGTTCATTAGCTTATTTTCTTGATGCATTCTAGATGGCATCGTGCTGTTAATCGCAGCTTTGTGCCATTATTGTTTTGCTTGCCATTTGCAAACCGTGCATCCGATTCCGGTGATCTTTATATCGATTTTGACCGAAATCAACTCATCTTTCTAGCGGCGCTCTTGATTTTCCAAGTTGAGGCCTGGTTCAATTTTTCCTTTCGGAGCACGCATATGCATTGCATATCACATCCCGCATATCATGCCATGTTTTGCATCATGTTTGCGCATTGCACCGTGGTTGATCGTGGTTCCCTTTGCTTGTGTTCTTGCTTTGGGTAGAGCCGGGAGACGAATATGTGATCGAGGAACCCGTTGAGTACGCTTACGAGGATCAAGCTTACGTCAACTCGGAGAACTTTGCAGGCAAGATGACCATACCCTCGAAATCACTTCTATCTTTGCTTGCTAGTTGCTCGCTCTATTGCTATGCCTATGCTGCAATACCTACCACATGCTTTATCATGCCTCCCATATTGCCATGTCAAACCTCTAACCCACCTTGTCCTAGCAAACCGTTGTTTGGCTATGTTACCACTTTGCTCAGCCCCTCTTATAGCGTTGATAGTTGCAGGTGAAGATTGGAGTTTGTTCCTTGCTGGAACATGTTTATTGTTGGGATATCACTATTATAATCTTTTATACTTTAATGCATCTATATACTTGGTAAAGGGTGGAAGGCTCGGCCTTATGCCTGGTGTTTTGTTCCACTCTTGCCGCCCTAGTTTCCGTCATACCGGTGTTATGTTCCTTGATTTTGCGTTCCTTACACGGTTGGGTTATAATGGGAACCCCTTGACAGTTTGCCTTGAATAAAACTCCTCCAGCAAGGCCCAACCTTGGTTTTACCATTTGCCACCTAGCCTTTTTCCCTTGGGTTTCGCGGACTCAAGGGTCATCTTTATTTTAACCCCCCCCCTGGGCCAGTGCTTCTCTAAGTGTTGGTCCAACCTGAGCGATGTTCGGTGCCCCCTGGGCAACCAGGGTCAATGCCAACCTGACATCTGGCTCATCCGGTGTGCCCTGAGAACGAGATATGTGCAGCTCCTATCGGGATTTGTCGGCACATTCGGGCGGCTTTGCTGGTTTTGTTTTACCATTGTCGAGATGTCTTGTAACCAGGATTCCGAGTCTGATCGGGCCGTCCTGGGAGAAGGAATATCCTTCATTGACCGTGAGAGCTTGTGATGGGCTAAGTTGGGACACCCCTGCAGGGATTTGAACTTTCGAAAGCCGTGCCCGCGGTTATGGGTAGATGGGAATTTGTTAATGAAAACTTGAAACTTAACTTAATTAAAATGGATCAACCGCGTGTGTAACCGTGATGGTCTCTTTTCGGCAGAGCCCGGGAAGAGAACACGGTCTCGTGTTATGCTTGAACGTAAGTATTTCTAGGATCACTTCTTGACCATAGATTCTCGAACGTGCCTTGCCTTCTCTTCTCGCTCTCATTTGCGTAAGGTAGCCACCATATATGCTAGTGCTTGCTGCAGCTCCACCTCATACCTTTTACCTACCCATAAGCTTAAATAGTCTTGATCGCGAGGGTGCGAGATTGCTGAGTCCCCGTGACTCACATATTATTTCCAAAACCAGATGCAGGTGCCGATGATACCATTCCAGGAGATACGACTGAACTCAAGTGGGAGTTCGATGAGGACTCAGGACGATACTACGTTTCTTTTCCAGTCGATCAGTAGTGGAGCCCAGTTGGGGCAATCGGGGACATTATGAATTTGGGGTTGTCTTTATTTTGGTTTCGTAGTCGGACCTTGATTGTATCTGGATGATTGTAATGCTATATTTATGTATTGTGTGAAGTGGCGATTGTAAGCCAACTATGTACCTCTTTCTTAGTCAGTACATGGGATGTGTAAAGATTACCCCTCTTGCGACATTGCCTACAATGCGGTTATGCCTCTAAGTCGTGCTCCGACACGTGGGAGATATAGCCGCATCGTGGGTGTTACAAGTGGGTAATCAGAGCCTTCCCCGACTTAGGAGCCCCCTGCTTGATCGAATCGTTGGCGTTGTTGAGTCTAGAAAAATGTTTTGAGTCTTTTAGGATTATATATATCGGAGAGTAGGATTCTTTTTACTCCTCACTCCCTTCGTCGCTCTGGTGAGGCATCCTGACGTAGAGTTTTGACTCTTCTCTTCTCAAATTTCACTAATTGTTTTTAGGATCACGCGGGTATCTTGGAATCGTTTCGATGGTTTTGTGACGAGGACATTGTTCTTGGTGCCTCCTGACATTTAGGGGTTGTGGCAGTGTCCCAGGGAGTTGAGCTCTGAGGTGTTGTCGTCACAATTTTATCGTTGCAGTTCTGGAATACCTGAGTTCCGCCGACATCGAAAATCTCTTTTATGCAGTTGTTGGTGAGATAACCTCGATGCCACCCAGTACTGGGGCGGGAGCTCGGGAGTATTGCCATAACTCGTATAACGGATGCTTTTCGAAGGTTGAGGTAAATGATTTCCGAAGGTTTCTTGGTTATGTGTTGAAGGATGGATATAGCTGGATGTAGGATTTGCTAGTTTTGGGTGAGATATTATGCTTCCCCTGTATCCCCAACACCTGATTGCATAATCGGGAAAATTTCAGGAGTTTCATAGGTGGGAATTCATGTAGCTCTAGTACTTCTTCTGCGGATATTTTGTTTGTGATTGGGTAATCCTTACCAAGTATTTGTTCATATCCGTACCTTGTTGTTTTATTCATCTACCTCTATCTAAGTGGCTTCTCAATTTATGGAAGTGTGACCATTTAATTTGGAATACATTCATTCATTCTTGTTCGAATGTTAAGGCTATATGTTGCAATTTTGATCCATTTGATTCAGCTTGATTATATGTCTGTCAAGATGCTAACGGATGTCACCCTCTTCAGGATGGCTCCTCCAACGCATCTGAATCCGGACCTGCCGCCACCACCTCCACCTCCGGAGGCATGGCAAGCTGTGATGGCTTCTACCAACACCAACACGCAGATGCTTATGCAACTCTTGCAAGAGCGCAACCAAGAAAATCAAGGCCATGGCAACAATCAGAATCAGTTTGCTACACTCAACCAGTTCCTCGCAAACCAGCCAAAGACCTTCAGTAACTGTGTCGAGGCCACAGACGCTGATGATTGGCTCGTGGATATCTGCAAACATTTCGAGTGCAGCAATGTCAGGCATGAGGAATTTGTCAAGTTTGCCTCACTTCAACTCAAAGACCAAGCTGCAGAGTGGTATCAACAATACAAAGATTCCAGAGGAGGTCGTGTGATTACCTGGGATGATTTCCGCCAAGACTTCAAAGCTCACCACATTCCTTAGTGTGTTGTTGAGAGCAAGCCTGAGGAGTTCCGCAATCTGAAGCAAGGCAGCTTGTCTGTTTACCAGCACAACATCATGTTCCAGAAGCTCGCTCGCTTCGCCAAGCAAGACGTCCCTGACGAGAAGAGCATGATTTATCAGTTGAGAGGTGGCCTCAGAGAAGATCGGCAACTAGCTCTTGTGCTTTTTGAGCCGAAAAAGTATGATGAATTCTACAATATGGCACTAAATCAAGAGACTGCTCAGCTCAAGTGTGATGCTTCTAAGAAGAGAGTCAGGGATGCAACTCCTTCTTCCTCAACTCAAGTGGTAGCTAAGCAGCAAAAGTATTGGTTGCCTCCTCCTCCTCCGTTCCGTCAGCCTTATCAGTAGAAGAGCAAAGGTGGCAATGGATCTTCCCACCCACCCAACCCAAGCTTTCAGAACAAGGCTTTGTATCATGCTCCAAGGTCAAGTGCTCCGTATCACCGGCCGCTTTCTGAGGTGGAGCTATGCAATGCAGTGGTGAAGCATAATCCTAAGTCTGCAAAGGTCAACTTGATGAACGCAGCTCAGGCAGAGGAATCTTCAGAAGTGATCATGGGTAACCTTCCTGTTAACGATATCCCTGCAAAAGTCCTTTTTGATACTGGTGCATCGCATTGTTTTATTTCAAGACCATTTGCATCTAAGCATGAGTCGCCTTTCCAAGATTTGCCTAGGCAGTTATCAGTTGTCTCTCCGGGTAAATTCATGAACGCAAGCTCTATGGTTCCGGATGTTACTATCACATTGGGCGACTATAAGTTTCTGTCCTCTCCAATTGTTCTTGGTAACTCGAATATTGATCTTATTCTAGGCATGGACTGGCTTTCTAAGCACAAGGCTCAACTGGATTGTGTTGCCAGGCAGATTCAATTGACACACTCGTCTGAGGATGTGATCGTCTTTGCCGCTCGTGATGATACCATTCGACTATTTTCTCTCAGTGAGAAGGGCGAGCTGGATGCCATCTCTCAGATTCCAGTCGTTTGTGAATATCAAGACGTCTTTCCAGAAGAGCTTCTAGGAATGCCTCCTCACCGGCCAGTTGAATTCGTCATCGATCTTGAGCCTGGCACGGAACTTGTTTGCAAACGTCCTTACAAGCTTGGACCTGAAGAGTTGAAGGAGCTGAATAAACAACTCGATATTCAAGAGCGTATGGGTCTCATCCGACCGAGTTCTTCTCCATGGGGTTGTGGTGTTCTTTTTGTCAAGAAGAAGGATGGAATGGACTGACTTTGTGTCGACTACCATCCATTGAACAAGAAGACCATAAAGAACAAGTACCCACTTCCCAACATCAACGAGCTTTTCGAGCAACTCAAAGGTTCTCAAGTATTCTCCAAGCTTGACCTCCATATGGGCTATCATCAGTTTCGCATTCATGAACAAGATATCCCCAAGACAACATTCAGGACAAGCTATGGTTCCTATGAGTACACTGTCATGTCTTTCGGCCTTGTCAACGCTCCTCCAACATTCTCTCGCATGATGAACTTCATCTTCAACCCTTACACAAATGACTTCGTCTTGGTCTATCTCGATGACATTCTGGTCTTTTCCAAGAACAAGGAGGATCATGCCAAGCACTTGAGATTGGTGTTGGATAAACTCAGAGAACATCAGTTCTACGCAAAGTTTTCAAAGTGCGAGTTTTGGCTCGATGAGGTTCTCTACCTTGGGCATATCATCTCCACCAAGGGCATAGCTGTTAACCCTGAGAAGGTGTCTGCAATTGTGAATTGGGAACCACCTCAGAATGTGAAGCAACTCCGCAGCTTCCTTGGGCTCGCAAGCTATTGTCGAAGGTTCGTTGAGAATTTCTCTAAGATCGCGAAGCCTCTTTCCAACCTCCTCCAAAAGCATGTGAAGTATGTCTGGTCGCCTGAATGTGACATCGCTTTCAACACCCTCAAAGAGAAGTTAGTCACAGCTCCAGTTCTGACTCCTCCTGATGAATCCAAACCATTCGAGGTTTTTTGTGATGCTTCCCTTCATGGTCTCGGTGCTGTGTTAATGCAAGAGAAGAAAGTTGTGGCCTATACCTCTCGCCAGTTGAAGCCCAACGAAAAGAACTACCCCACTCATGACCTCGAGTTGGCGGCAGTTGTCCATGCTCTTTTAACATGGAGACATCTCTTGTTGGGAAGAAAAGTGGACATCTTCACGGATCATAACAGCCTCAAGTACATCTTCACTCAGCCCAACCTCAACCTCAGACAGACTCGTTGGGTCAAAATGATTCAAGAGTATATTCCGAGTATTGAATATACTCCAGGCAATGCCAATGTAATTGCTGACGCATTGAGTAGGAAGGCTTACTGCAACAGTTTGATTCTCAAGCCCTACCAACCAGAGCTTTGTGAAGCTTTCCGCAAACTTAATCTCCAAGTTGTTCCTCAAGGATTCCTTGCCAACCTCCAAGTCTCTCCTACTTTGAAAGATCAGATTCGCGAGGCTCAACTTCTTGATGCTACGGTGAAGAAGGTGAAGATCAGGATTGCCAAGAGCCAACCCAAGTACAAGTGCTATCGCCTTGATGACAAAGATACTCTATTCTTCGAGGATCGCATTGTTGTTCCTAAGGGTGACCTTCGTAAAGTCATTATGAACGAGGCTCACAATTCACTCCTCTCTATTCATCCTGGAAGCACAAAGATGTACCATGACCTCAAGCAGTCGTATTGGTGGACTCGAATGAAGCGCGAGATTGCTCAGTTCGTGTATGAATGTGATGTCTGCAGGAGAGTGAAAGCAGAACACCAACGGCCCGCTGGTCCCCTCCAACCTCTTGCCATTCCAGAATGGAAGTTTGACCATATTGAGATAGACTTTGTGACTGGATTTCCCAAGTCCAAACGTGGCAATGATGCTATCTTCGTTGTCATCGACAAGCTCACTAAAGTGGCTCATTTTCCTCCTATCAAAGAATCTATCACAGCAGCTCAGTTGGCAGAGCTATATACCTCCAGGACTGTCTCTCTGCATGGCATTCCGCAGTTGATATCTTCATATCGTGGAAGCATCTTCACCTCTAAGTTCTGGGACTCCTTTCAGAAGGCCATGGGCACCAGCATTCGCTTCAGCACAGCCTTTCATCCTCAAACTAGTGGCCAAGTCGAGCGAGTCAATCAAATTCTTGAAGATATGCTCAGGGCTTGTGTCAGTTCTTTCAGTATGAAGTGGGAAGATTGTCTTCCATATGCCGAGTTATCCTACAACAACAGCTTCCAAGCGAGTTCGGGCAAGGCCCCATTCGAGATTCTCTATGGCAGAAAGTGCCGTACTCCTCTTAACTGGTCAGAGACTGGTGAACACCAACTTCTTGGCAATGAGTTGATCATAGAGGCTGAAGAAATGTGCAAAGTCATTCGTGAAAATCTCAAAGCCGCGCAATCGCACCAGAAGAGTTACTATGATAGCAAGCATCGTGACTTGGCTTTCGAGATTGGAGACCATGTCTACCTCCGTGTCTCTCCAATGAAAGGTACTCGTCGCTTCGGTATCAAAGGGAAGCTTGCCCCTAGATACGTGGGTCCTTTCAAGATCATTGGAAAAAGAGGCGATCTCGCCTATCAACTTGAGCTTCCATCCAACTTTGCAAACGTGCACGACGTGTTTCACGTGTCTCAGCTCCGCAAGTGTTTCAGGACTCCTGACCGCACCATTAACTTTGAAGAGATTGATCTCCAAGAAGACCTGTCTTATCATGAGCATCCCGTTGCTATTCTTGAAGAAACTGAGTGCAAGACTCGCAACAAGTCCATCAAATTCCTGAAAGTGGAGTGGTCACATCATTCCGACCGTGAAGCCACCTGGGAACACGAGTACCACCTTCGTTCCGAATATCCGGAGTTTCTCTAGACCTACATCTCGGGACGAGATCCTTTCGTAGTGGTGGAGTGTTGTAACGCCCCGTATGTAACTTGCCATATTTGTATTCCAACTCTTGCCATTTCCGGCACTAAGTTATGATATTCCCTCGTGGTTGGGTTTTGTCTTTGTTTTGCTTTTGTCCTTGTCATGCATCTCATATCATGCCATCATGTGCACCGCATTTGCATACGTGTTCGTCTCATGCATCCGAGCATTTTCCCCGTTGTTCGTTTTGCATTCCAGCGCTCCTACGTCCTCCGGTGTCCCTTTTTGCCTCTTTTCGTGTGCGGGTGTTAAACGTTCTCGGATTGGACCGAGACTTGCCAAGCGGCCTTGGTTTACTACTGGTAGACCGCCTGTAGAGTTTTGTGCCATTTGGACTTCGTTTGATACTCCAACGGTTAACCGAGGAACCGAAAAGGCCTCGTGTGTGTTGCAGCCCAACACCTCTCAAAAATGGCCCAAACCCCACCTAAACCCCCCTCCATCTTCTCGTTCGTTCGATCACGATCACGTGGCCAAAAACCATGCTCAATTTGGAGCCTCCTAGCTCCTTCTATGTATAAATAGGTGCCTTCCCCCCAAAAATTCTGGATCAAACCCTAGTCTCCCCCTTCCTCCGCGCGCCGGACACGTCCGCCCGGCGCCGGACACGTCCGCCGCCCGCGCCCGACCAATCACAGCTCGACACGTCACCGCCGCCCGCGCCTACATCGCCGCGCCCGCACCGGCCCGCCGCGGCCCAGGTCGGCCCCCTTGGCCCGCGACGCCGCCCGGCCATGCCCGAGGCGCGCCGCCTCCCGTGCTGTCGCTGGCCGCTCACCGCCACCCGCATCCCCGCCCCGCCGCCTCAACGCCGAGCGCCGATGCGGATCTCGCACCGGCCGGTGGCCACCTCGCCGCCTCGTCTTCTCTAACTCCGTCCAGATCCGGTCGAGGAGCGACCGGATCCGGCGCCCCCAATCCGGCCGCCGTCCTCCCGCTCCGGTGAGCTCAAGAAAATCCAGCGACCCCGCACTGGTCCGGCGAACTTCGAGAAACGTGTCTCAGATCTAGATCCGAGAGAGAGGGTTGACTTTTTCTTTTCTCTAAGTCCCTAGTATTTTTAGCATACTTCATCACATCATAACTTTGCATCCATGGCTCTGTTTTGGGTGTTAGCATATCAAATTGTTCATCTGGATGTGCACTTCATTTCATTCCATTGCACCATGTTCATTTGAGTTTATCTTGATGCCCTAAATGCTGTTGCAAGAGTGCTATGTAATATTAGTGTCTGTCTCTTATCAGGTTATGGACATTTGTCATTTTTGCCATGTTTAATGTGTGCCTCCTACGATCTTGAGCCCTACATGTGTTTTGTTATATGCCATGCCATCTTTACAGGGGTGTATGCCATGTATTATTGTGATCATTGTGGTGACTAGCACAAGCATGCAAATTAGCTCTCGTGATGTTGCTGATTTCAGGGACTTAGAATTCTTTTAAGTCATTTCCCTGATAATATTTTTATGCCATGTATTCATGTTGCTACAGAGTGATCCATGCCTCTTTTGAGCATGTTCAGTAAGGATGATTTTGAGATATTGTTATGCTCTATCCATCCATGTCTTTGTTTGCAATTATGGAGTACCCTAGCATGACTCAATCTTGCTCTACTTTTTCTATAAAATGTTCCTGGCAGATTGTTTACATGTTAATCAATTTTGCCGAGGTTGTTATCATTTATCCATGCATGCTATGAGGTTGTTCTTGCCATGGTTAGCTTATTTATCATGTCTCCTTGCTGGGTGTATGCTTAGTTTGTCATGCAATGCCTTGTAGTGAGTGTATCGAGCTCGCAAACATGCCTATGTAACTCTGTTTTTGCCATGTCCAGTTTTCTGCTAAGTCTGAATCTGTTAACAAAACTTGCTATGTTTACATGGGTGCCATTGTATTTTCTGATCCCTTTTGGCTTATGGTCAGTAAGGGACTTTTGTTATATGCTTTGAGTAGTTTCATGCCATGCCTTGCTTTGCCATGATATGTTCCTGTAGCATGTAGTTATCTTGCTCTAAACATTGCTTCCTGATGTTAATTCCTAACATGTTATTTTCACTAAGTCTGTGAACCTGATATCTTTTGCACTTTTGCCATGCTTGTTTGAACCTGCTATTGTGTGAATTAGCCATAGCTAAGTGTTCATCTTTTTTCAAGCATCTTTAGTGGATCACTGCCATGTGCTTTGTTGTTATGTTAGAGTTGATGCATTCTAGATGGCATCATGTTGTTAATCGCAGCTTTGTGCCATTATTGTTTTGCTTGCCATTTGCAAACCGTGCATTTGATTCCGGTGATCTATATATCGATTTTGACCGAAACCAACTCATCTTTCCAGCGGCGCTCTTAGTTTGCCAAGTTGAGGCCTGGCTCAATCTTTTCCTTCCGGATCACGCATATGCATTGCATATCACATCCCGCATATCATGCCATGTTTTGCATCATGTTGTTTGCACATTGCACCGTGGTTGATCGTGGTTCCCTTTGCTTGTGTTCTTGCTTTGGGTAGAGCCGGGAGACGAGTACGTGATCGAGGAACCCATTGAGTACGCTTACGAGAATCAAGCTTACGTCAACTCGGAGAACTTTGCAGGCAAGATGACCATACCCTCGAAATCACTTCTATCTTTGCTTGCTCGTTGCTCGCTCTATTGCTATGCCTATGCTGCGATACCTACCACAAGCTTTATCATGCCTCCCATATTGCCATGTCAAACCTCTAACTCACCTTGTCCTAGCAAACCATTGTTTGGCTATGTTACCGCTTTGCTCAGCCCCTCTTATAGTGTTGCTAGTTGCAGGTGAAGATTGGAGTTTGTTCCTTGTTGGAACATGTTTATTGTTGGGATATCACTATTATAATCTTGTCTACTTTAATGCATCTATATACTTGGTAAAGGGTGGAAGGCTCGGCCTTATGCCTGGTGTTTTGTTCCACTCTTGCCGCCCTAGTTTCCGTCATACTGGTGTTATGTTCCTTGATTTTGCGTTCCTTACATGGTTGGGTTATAATGGGAATCCCTTGATAGTTCGCCTTGAGTAAAACTCCTCCAGCAAGGCCCAACCTTAGTTTTACCATTTGCCACCTAGCCATTTTCCCTTGGGTTTCGATGACTCAAGGGTCATCTTTATTTTAACCCCGCCCCCCCCTGGGCCAGTGCTTCTCTAAGTGTTGGTCCAACCTGAGTGATGTCCGGCGCCCCCTGGGCAACTAGGGTCTATGCCAACCCGATGTCTGGCTCATCTGGTGTGCCCTGAGAACGAGATATGTGCAGCTCCTATCGGGATTTGTCGGTACATTCGGGCGGCTTTGCTGGTTTAGTTTTACCATTGTCGATATGTCTTGTAACCGGGATTCCGAGTCTCATCGGGCCGTCCTGGGAGAAGGAATATCCTTCGTTGACCGTGAGAGCTTGTGACGGGCTAAGTTGGGACACCCCTGCAGGGATTTGAACTTTCAAAAGCCGTGCCCGCTGTTATGGGAAGATGGGAATTTGTTAATGAAAACTTGAAACTTAACTTAATTAAAATGGATCAACCGCATGTGTAACCGTGATGGTCTCTTTTCGGCGGAGTCCAGGAAGAGAACACGGTCTTGTGTTATGCTTGAACGTAAGTATTTCTAGGATCAATTCTTGACCATAGATTCTCGAATGTGCCTTGCCTTCTCTTCTCGCTCTCATTTGTGTAAGGTAGCCACCATATATGCTAGTGCTTGTTGTAGCTCCACCTCATACCTTTTACCTACCCGTAAGCTTAAATAGTCTTGATCGCGAGGGTGTGAGATTGCTGAGTCCCCGTGACTCACAGATTACTTCTGAAACCAGATGTAGGTGCCGATGATACCATTCCAGGAGATACGACTGAACTCAAGTGGGAGTTCGATGAGGACTCAGGACGATACTACGTTTCTTTCCCAGTCGATCAGTAGTGGAGCCCAGCTGGGGCGATCGGGGACATTATGCATTTGGGGTTGTCTTTATTTTGGTTCCGTAGTTGGACCTTGATTGTATCTGGATGATTGTAATGCTATATTTATGTATTGTGTGAAGTGGCGATTGTAAGCCAACTATGTACCTCTTTCTTAGTCAGTACATGGGATGTGTAAAGATTACCCCTCTTGCGACATTGCCTACAATGCGGTTATGCCTCTAAGTCGTGCTCCGACATGTGGGAGATATAGCCGCATCATGGGTGTTACAGCTACAATTGATCCCCTATACTTGTGGGTTATCAAGACCTTTTTTCTAGCCCCGTTGCCGGGGAGCAATAGCGTGGGGTGAATATTCTCGTGTGTGCTTGTTTGCTTTATCACTAAGTAATTTTTATTTGCTGTTCTTAGTTGTTTTCTATCTTTAGTTATGGGTAGGAAATGCAAAATACCAAAAAAAAAATACTTGTACCTACTACTCCAATGGTTGAAGAACCACACATAATCTATCACACTCCTAAAGCTTTTTACTTGGATCATCTTCGATCCCTATGTGCTCAGGTTGAAACCCCAACTAGCTTAGTTGAGGGCAAATCTTTAGATGAGCATGCTTGTTATCTGCGACACCGCATATCTGAAAAAGGGAAACTTTTACTGGATTAAATTCATCATTTGCAGTAATATGCTTGGAATTTATGTGAAATATATGATTGTACTTGTTGTTCTAAAGACCCTAAGAAACACCTTCCTTACCAATGTGAGTTTAGTGATAATGGAACCGTATCTTCGTATACTAAAGGTGTTTATAATTACTATGATGTTCAACAAATTGAAGATTTTGTTGCTTTTAGGGGTACTTGTGAAATTGCTTCTTTTATTGAAGAGTGTGATACTACTCTATACAAATCTGAAAAATTGGCTATACTTAAATATTGCTATGATAATTATGCTTCTAATCCTTATATTAAACCATATACTGAGGACTCCTCCGCTGTCCAAGAAGAGACTAATATTTTGCAGGAGTCTATGGAAGAAGGAATCGATGAAACTGTGGGCTCATTGGATGAAAAAGATGATGAGGACAGCGAAGAACAAAAGGAGGAAGAGCGGATTAGCTACCCGTGCCCACCTTCTAATGAGAGTAACTCTTCAACTCATACATTGTTTAATTTCCCTTCGTGCTTACCGAAGGATGATTGCTATGATGATTGTTATGATCCCGTTGATTCTTTTGAAATATCCCTTTTTGATGATGCTTGATATGCTTGTGGCCAAGATGCCAATATGAATTATTCTTATGGAGATGAACTTGCTATAGTTCCTTATGTTAAACATAAAATTGTTGCTATTGCACCCATGCATGATAGTCCTATTATCTTTTTGAATTCTCCCGACTACACTATATCGGAGAAGTTTGCCCGTATTAAGGATTATATTGATGGGTTGTGTTTTACTACTACACATGATGATTTTGATAGATATAATATGCATGTTATTGCTGCTCCTACTTCCAATTATTATGAGAGAGGAACTACATCTCCATCTCTCTATGTTTCCAACACGATAAAATTGCAAGAAACTGTTTATACTATGCATTGGCCTTTACTATGTGTGCATGAATTGTTCTTTTATGACATGCTGATGCATAGGAAGAGAGTTAGACTTCGTCATTTCTTGATATATTTTTCCTAGTGCTCACTACTAAATGCCAAATCATTGCTAATTCAAGTTGGCTTTGATATACCTTGGGATCCGGGTGGATCCATTACTTGAGCACTATATGCCTAGCTTAATGTTTTAAAGAAAGCGCTGTCGGGCAGACAACTCGAAAGTTTTAGAGAGTCATTTATTTCTATTGAGTGCTTTTATAAAGTTTAAAAACAAAAAAATAAATATGGGAACCCAAAACTTTTCAAAAAGGAAAGTGAAAGTGAGAGAGACAAGCATTATTGAAGTGGGGGAGCTCCTTGAAATTTTTTCATGCTGACGGAAATTTTGTGAATCTTGATTACATAAAATTTTCAACAAAAATAATTATCCCCTTATACAATTCCATTGTATTATAAAAATAATGTGCCAAGATTTGCCTATAGGATGTTTACATTGCTTGTTGGTTTGTGCGGTGCAGAACAGAAACTTTGGTTGTAGTATGCGATTTTACATTTTTTGCTGGAGCATCAAACGGTTATGAAACTTGTTGCAATGTCTTTCTATACAATTTTTTTATTTTTCCTAATTTTGGAAGAAATTTTGGAGTACCAGAGATATGGTGAATGTTCAGATTACTACAGACTGTCATGTTTAAGAGTAGTGATTTCTATCAGTGGATTAAGCCATGGAAAAGTTATATTACAGTAGCTACAGTGCAAAAACAAAATATTAATGGGTTTGCAACAGTATTAGAGTAGCGATTTGCTTTATTATACTAACGTATCTTACCGAGTTTTCTGTTGAGTTTTGTGTGGATGAAGTGTTCGAAGATCGAGGAGGTCTCGATGTGAGGAGAAGGAGGAGAGGAAAGATCTCAAGCTTGGGGATGCCCAAGTCACCCCAAGTAAATATTCAAGGAGACTCAAGCATCTAAGTTTGGGTATTCCCCGGAAGGCATCCCATCTTTCTTCAACAAGTATCGGTATGTTTTCGGATTCGTTTCGTTCATGCGATATGTGCAAATATTGGAGCGTCTTTTGAATTTACTTTTCACTTTTATTTCATGCACCATGCTGTTATGAGATAGTATTTTGTTTATTTATAGAATTCTCATTGCACTTCACTTATATCTTTTGAGTATGGCTTTATAGAATGCTTCATGTGCTTCACTTATATCATTTGAAGTTTGGATTGCATGTTTCTCTTCACATAGAAAACCGCCACTTATAGAATGCTCTTTTGCTTCACTTATATTTGTTAGAGCGTGGGCATATATTTTTTTAGAAAGAATTAAACTCTCTAGCTTCACTTATATCTATTTAGAGATATGACAGGAATTGGTCATTCACATCGTTAGTCATAAAATCCTACATAAAACTTGTAGATCACCGAATATGATATGTTTGGTTCCTTGCAATAGTTTTGCGATATAAAGGTGGTGATATTAGAGTCATGCTAGTGGGTAGTTGTGAAATTCGGAAATACTTGTGTTGATGTTTGCAGGTCCCGTAGCATGCACGTATGGTAAACGTTGTGTGACAAATTTGAAGCATGGGGTGTTCTTTGATTGCTTTCCTTATGAGTGGCGGTCGGGGACGAGCGATGGTCTTTTCCTACCAACCTATCCCCCTAGGGCATGCGTAGTAGTACTTTGCTTCGAGGGCTAATAAAATTTTGCAATAAGTATATGAGTTCTTTATGACTAATGTTGAGTCCATGGATTATACACACTCTCACCCTTCCATCATTGCTAGCCTCTTCTGTCCCGTGCATTGCCCTTTCTCACCTCGAGAGTTGGTGCAAACTTCGCCGGTGCATCCAAACCCCGTGATACGATACACTCTATCACACATAAACCTCCTTATATCTTCCTCAAAACAACCACCATACCTACCTATCATGCCATTTCCATAGCCATTCCGAGATATATTGCCATGCAACTTCCATCATCATCATATACATGACTTGAGCATTTATTGTCATATTTCTTTGCATGATCATAAGATAGCTAGCATGATGTTTTCATGGCTTGTCCGTTTTTTGATGTCATTGCTACGCTAGATCATTGCACATCCCGGTACACCGCCGGAGGCATTCATATAGAGTCATATCTTTGTTCTAGTATCGAGTTGTAATATTGAGTTGTAAGTAAATAAAAGCGTGATGATCATCATTATTAGAACATTGTCCCGTGTGATCTTATCAAAATAAAAGAGGCCAAAGAATCCCAAATAAAAAAAGAGGCCAAAGAAGCCCACCAAAAAAAGAGCAAAAAAACAACAAAAAACATGAGAGAAAAAGAGAGAAGGGACAATGTTACTATCCTTTTACCACACTTGTGCTGCAAAGTAGCACCATGTTCTTCATATAGAGAGTCTCATTGAGTTATCACTTTCATATACTAGTGGGAATTTTCATTATAGAACTTGGTTTGTATATTCTGATGATGGGCTTCCTCAAATGCCCGAGGTCTTCATGAGCAAGCAAGTTGGATGCACACCCACTTAGTTTCAGTTTGAGCTTTCATATACGTATAGCTCTAGTGCATCCGTTGCATGGCGATCCTTACTCCTCACATTGACATCAATTGACGGGCATCTCCATAGCCCATTGATTAGCTGTGTCGATGTGAGATTTTCTCCTTTTTTGTCTTCTCCACACAAACTCCACCATCATATTCTATTCCACCTATAGTGCTATGTCCATGGCTCACGCTCATGTATTGCGTGAGGGTTGAAAAGGCTGAAGCGCTTTAAAAAGTATGAACAAATTGCTCGGCTTGTCATCAGGGTTGTGCATGATGGGAGCATTTTGTGTGACGAAAATGAAGCATGGCCAAACTATATGATTTTGTAGGGATGAGCTTTCTTTGGCTATGTTATTTTGAGAGGACACGATTGCTTTATTAGTATGCTCGAAGTATTATTGTCTTAATGTCAAATGATAGACTATTGCTTTGAATCACTCATGTCTTAATATTCATGCCATGATTAGATTACATGATCAAGGTTATCCTAGGTAGCATTCCACATCAAAAATTATCTTTTTTATCATTTACCTACTCAAGGACGAGCGGGAATTATGCTTGGGGATGCTGATACGTCTACGTCGTATCTATAATTTTTTATTGTTCCATGCTAATATTATACAACTTTCATATACTTTTGGCAACTTTTTATACTATTTTTGAGACTAACATATTGATCCAGTGCCCGGTGCCAATTCCTGTTTGTTGCATGTTTTTTGTTTCGCAAAAAATCCATATCGAACGGAGTCCAACGGGATAAAAACTGACAGAGATTTTTTTGGAATATATGTGATTTTTGGGAAGAAGAATCAACGCGAGACGATGCCCGAGGGGGCATGAGGCAGGGGGCGCGCCCTGGGCCCTCGTGGCCACCCCGTAAGGCGGTTGGTGCCCTTCTTTCGCTGGAAGAAAGCTAATATCCAGATAGAGATCGTGTCCAAAATTCAGCCCAATCGGAGTTACGGATCTCTGGGAATTTAAGAAACGGTGAAAGCGCAGAATCAGCAATGCAGAGACAGAGAGACAGATCCAATCTCGGAGGAGCTCTCACCCCTCCCATGCCATGGAGGCCATGGACCAGAGGGGAAACCCTTCTCCCATCTAGGGAGAAGGTAAAGGAAGAAGAAGAAGAAGAAGAAGAAGACGAAGGGGGTGAGGGAGTCCTGGACTAAGGGGTCCTCGGACGTCCTGCCTGTTATCCATGGGCCGGACTCATGGGCTGTGAGGACATGAAGACCGAAGACTACACTGTGTCCGGATTGGACTCTACTTGGCATGGAAGGCAAGCTTGGCGACCAAAGATTCCTTCTGAGTAACCGACTCCATGTAAACCCTAGATCCCCTCGGTGTCTCTATAAACCGAAGAGGATAGTCCGGAAAGGACGATGCATATACTCATTACCATATTCATAGGCTAGACTTCTAGGGTTTAGCCATTAAGATCTCGTGGTAGATCAACTCTTGTAACACTCATATTCATCAAGATCAATCAAGCAACAAGTAGGGTATTACCTCCATAGAGAGGGCCCGAACCTGGGTAAACATCGTGTCCCCAGTTTCCTGTTACCATCGATCCTAGACGCTGTAATATCTACTTAAACATGGTGCTCAATGCTATATATTATTTTCCAATGATGTATGGCTATCCTATAATGTTTGAGTAGATCTGTTTTGTCCTATGGGTTAATTGATGATCGTGATTGGTTTGAGTTGCATGTTTTATTATTGGTGCTGTCCTATGGTGCTCTCCATGTCGCGCAAGCGTGAGGGATCCCCGCTGTAGGGTTTGCAATATGTTCATGATTTGCTTATGGTGGGTGGCGTGAGTGATAGAAACATAGACCCGAGTAAGTAGGTTGTTTGCATATGGGAATAAAGAGTACTTGATGCCTTATAATGCTATGGTTGGGTTTTACCTTAATGATCTTTAGTAGTTGCAGATGCTTGCTAGATTTCCAATCATAAGTGCATATGATCCAAGAAGATAAAGTATGTTAGCTTATGTCTCTCCCTCAAATAAAATTGCAATAATGATTACCGGTCTAGTTATCGATTGCCTAGGGACAAATAACTTTCTCATGAAAAAAAGCTCTCTACTAAACCTAACTTAGTTGTGTCTTTATCTAAACAGCCCCTAATTTTTATTTGCGCGCTCTTTATTATGTTGCAAAACTATCCAAAAACACTTACAAAGTACTTCTAGTTTCATACTTGTTCTAGGTAAAGCGAACGTTAAGCGTGCGTAGAGTTGTATCGGTGGTCGATAGAACTTGAGGGAACATTCGTTCTACCTTTAGCTCCTCGTTGGGTTCGACACTCTTACTTATCGTAAGAGGCTACAATTGATCCCCTATACTTGTGGGTTATCACTTTATTACTTCCTATTAATTGCAACCATAACCAAAATTATGTTTGTCAACTCTCAACAACTTTTATTCATCATACTCTTTATATGTGAAGTCATTACTCTCCATAAGATCAATATGATCTCCTTATATCTTTTTATTCTTTCCTTTATTCCCTCAAGATCATAGTAAGATAATCAAGCCCTTGACTCAACACTAATCTTTATTATATATAGCTCACAGACTCGATTACATAGAAGGATCATAAAGCAATACTCAAAACTAAATCATACTAAAACTTTATTCTACTAGATCAAGATATTACCAAAAGGATCGAACTAAGAAAAATGGTAAAGATAGGAGTGTGATGGTGATACGATACCGGGGCACCTCCCCCAAGCATGGTAGTTGCCAAGGGGAGTGCCCATACCGATATGTTTATATCTCTTTCCTCGGCGGTGGTGATGGTGGAGTTGTTGATGATGTAGGCTTATCGTCCATCTTCCAAGGCATAGGCTCACCATCGTAAAAGGATGATCGAGTCTCAAGGATCCTCAAATCTCCAGCCAAACTCATCCTCTTGAATCTATATTCATACGCACAGCTTTGGCTTTGCAGGTCATAGATCTGGGCTTGGAGGCGCTCAATTTTCTCGTGAAGCTTGAAGATGGCCTCCCCAATGTTCTTGGCATCCAGCTTGTGGTTGTTGGTGAACTCCATGATCATTATATGATTGGCGTCGAGTCCATGTTCCACCATCTCCTGGCACTTGAAAACTTGTTGCTCCATTGCCTCGAGCCTTGTCTCCACGCTTCCGGTCCTCCTTGGTCCCTCAACATCGCGGATGTGCAGTAACCCCTGAAGCATCTCAATGGTTTGAGGATGTTGCAGCACCTCCGCGAGGTAGGGGTTAACGACCTTCTCGAAGAACTTGTCCTTGGGGGCACATAGAGACGTCATGGTGATCTAGATCTGTCAGAAAAACAACTCGAAACAAAAACAGAGGATATTTGCGTGGTACGGTGATCAAAACCTTAGGGAGATTATATAATGAATTTTTACTGACCAAAAGAAGTATCGTGCAAGAAAACGGAGTCCGGAGAGCACACGAGGTGCCCATGAGGCAGGGGGCACGCCCAGGGGGGGAGGGCGCGCCCTCCACCCTCGTGGACGTCACGTGTCCTTCCCGAACTACTTCTTATTTTCCTATTTTCTTAAATATTCCAAAACGGAGAAAAATTGCTATTAGAACTTTTGGAGTCGGTTTACTTACCGTACCACATACCTATTCCTTTTCAGAGTCTGAAACGTTTTGGAAAGTGTCCCTTATTTATTCCTCCGGGGTTATGGTTTCAATAACATTAGTTTCAACATTTATTGGATTACCTGAGATATAATGTTTGATTCTTTGACCGTTCACCACCCTAGGATTTGTGCCTTCGAAGTTGTTAATTTTTATGGCATCGGAACGATAGACCTCCTCGATGACGCAAGGACCTTCCCATTTAGAGAGGAGTTTTCCTGCAAAAAATCTTAAACGAGAGTTGTATAACAGTACATAATCACCTACATTAAACTCACGTTTTTGTATCCTTTTGTCATGCCATCTTTTAACTTTTTTGTTAAACAGTTTGGCATTCTCATAGGCCTGGGTTCTCCATTCATCAAGTGAGCTGATGTTAAAAAGCCTCTTCTCACCGGCAAGTTTGAAATCATAATTGAGCTCTTTAATGGCCTAATATGCCTTATGTTCTAGTTCGAGAGGTAAGTGACTTGCTTTTCCATAAACCATTTTATACGGAGACATACCCATAGGATTTTTTATATGCAGTTCTATCAGCCCATAATGCATCATCAAGTTTCTTGGACCAATTCTTTCTAGATCTATTAACGGTCTTTTGCAAAATTGATTTGAGCTCTCTATTACTCAGTTCTACTTGACCACTAGACTGTGGGTGGTATGGAGATGTAATTCTATGATTAACATCATACTTAGCAAGCATTTTACGAAAAGCACCATGAATAAAATGTGAACCACCATCAGTCATTAAGTATCTAGGGACTCCAAACCTCGGAAAAATAACTTCTTTAAGCATATTAATAGAGGTGTTATGATTAGCACTACTAGTTGGAATAGCTTGTACCCACTTAGTAATGCAATCAACAACAACTAAAATATGTGTATACCCATTAGAGGAATGAAACGGTCCCATATAATTAAAGCCCCAAACATCAAATGGTTCAATAACAAGTGAATAATTCATAGGCATTTCTTGACGTCTATTAATATTACCAATTCTTTGACATTCATCACAAGACAAGACAAACTTACGGGCATCTTTGAAGAGAGCAGGCCAATAAAAACCGTATTGCAATACCTTATGTACAGTTCTATCTCCAGCATGGTGTCCTCCATAAGCCTCGGAGTGACACTTGCGTAGGATATGTTCCTGTTTGTGCTCAGGTACACAACGTCTAATAACACCATCTACTCCTTTATAAAGGTGTGGGTCATCCCAGAAGTAATTCTTAAATCATAGAAAAACTTTTCTTTTGCTGGTATATGAAACTAGGTGGTATAAATTTAGCAACAATATAATTAGCATACCATGGAGCAGTACGAGAAGCATTTATGACAGCTAATTGTTCATCAGGAAAGCCATCATTAATAGGTAGTGGGTCATCAAGAACATTATCTAACCTAGACAAATTGTCTGCAATGGGGTTCTCGGCTCCCTTTCTATCGATAATATGCAAATCAAATTCTTGTAGCAAGAGAACCCATCTAATAAGTCTAGGTTTAGCATCTTTCTTTTCCATAAGATATTTAATAGTAGCATGATCAGTGTGAATAGTTACTTTAGAATCAACAATATAAGGTCTGAACTTATGACAAGCAAATACAACTGCTAAATTTTTTTTCAGTAGTAGCATAATTTCTCTTGGCACTGTCTAGAGTTTTACTAGCATATTGAATAACATTTGATTTCTTATCAGCTCTTTGTCCTAGAATAGCACCAACAGCATAATCACTAGCATCACACATAATTTCAAATGGTAAATTCCAATCAGGAGGTTGAACAGTGGGTGCAGAAATCAAGGCTTTCTTAAGTATTTCAAATGCTTCTACACAATCATCATCGAAGACAAAAGGAACATCTTTTTGTAAGAGATTAGTCAGAGGCCTGGAAATTTTTGAGAAGTCTTCAATGAACCTCCTATAAAAACTAGCATGACCAAGGAAAGTTCTTATACCTTTGATGTCCTTAGGACATGGCATCTTTTCAATGGCATCAACTTTAGCTTTATCAACTTCAATACCTCTTTTAGAAATTTTATGCCCCAAGACAATACCTTCATTAACCATAAAGTGGCACTTCTCCCAATTGAAGACAAGATTAGTTTCTTCACATCTCTGCAAAAATCGATCAAGGTTGGTTAAGCAATAATCAAAAGAAGTTCCATATACAGAAAAATCATCCATGAATACCTCAACAATCTTTTCACAAAAGTCAGAGAATATAGTAGTCATGCATCTTTGGAAGGTAGAAGGTGCATTACATAAACCAAAAGGCATACGTCTATAAGAAAAGGTACCGAAAGGGCAAGTAAAGGTGGTCTTTTCTTGATCCTCTTTTGCCATGGGTATTTGAGAGAAACTAGAATAGCCATCTAGAAAGCAAAAATGTGTATGTTTGGATAATATTTCTAGCATTTGATCAATAAAAGGTAAAGGGTAATGATCCTTTTTAGTAGCCTTATTTAGTTTGTGGAAATCAATTACCATTCTAGAACCTGTAAAAATTCTTTGTGGGATCAATTCATCTTTATCATTAGGAACAACAGTAATACCTCCCTTCTTAGGGATACAATGGACAGGACATACCCACTGGCTATCAGCAACGGGATAAATTATACCTACCTCCAGAAGCTTTAGTATTTCTTTTCTTACCACTTCTTTCATCTTGGGATTTAACCGTCGTTGGTTATCAACAACCGGTTTAGCATCTTTCTCCAATTTTATTTTGTGTTGGCATAGAGTGGGACTAATGCCCTTAAGATCATCAAGAGTATATCCAATAGCAACACAGTGCTTCTTCAAAGTTTTCAATAATTACTTTTCTTCATTCTCTGAAAGTTTAGCACTTATAATAACATGATATATCTTCTTTTCATCAAGATAAGCATATTTAAGAGTATCAGGTAATGGTTTAAGCTCAAACACGGGATCACCCTTGGGTGGAGGAGGATCCCCTAGAATTTCAATAGGCAAGTTGTGTTTCAAAATAGGTCCATGTTTAAAGGATACTTCATCTATTTCCCTTCTTTCATTCATAAACATATCATTTCCATGGTCGAGCAAATATTGTTCTGAGGGATCATTAGGAGGCACGACAATAGAAGCCAGACTAATAATTTCATCTTTACTAGGCAATTCTTTATCATGGGGTTGTCTACGAAATTTAGCAAAATTAAACTCATGAGACATATCCCCCAAACCAATAGTAACTACATCCCTTTTGCAGTCTATCTTAGCATTAACAGTATTCAAGAAGGGTCTACCAAATATAATGGGACTGTCGGAGTAATGGGCCACGGGTAGGCCAACCCGAGCCCCAGAACCTTTCAAGACATCGGGACAGGCTGCGCCCCTCAAGACCCCAGGACGGAGAGCCGCCTCCTGAGGAGTCGACGGCAAGACGGCTGACTGCCCGCTCACGGCCGAGTCCCAGGGACGACTTCCAGAGAAGCCGGCTTTGGGGAGTCGGCCTGCGACTCCAACAAACCCCATGACCTCATCAAAGGGGACGAGGTAGGGGCGTGGCTACGGTGAAGAGCACCCCCGCCCCTCACCAAGGGCAGGCATGGCCACAGCACGCCGTACCCCGGAAGATCTCCGTGCAGCGTGGCACTGTTGCCATGCCGGCCCTGACATCAGGACCGCAGGACCGAATCCTGCACCCACGACGGCTTGTCTGTACGGCCTAGAGGCAGTAGGCCCCACCAATCAGTGAGACCTTAGGAGACAGCAGGAGAACCACCAGTCGGACCCGTCGGGATTCGGCCGAGCCCTCCCCCGGGGTCCACACGCCATTAATCAAGATGTGATGGGGAGTGGCAACAGTGATCGCCCGCCAGGCGGCGGGGCTGTTGCCACGACCTCATGATCAAGCCTGCGTCATCAGAAGCACGGCTACAATAATCAGCAGCCGGCAAGACCCGCCCGCGGCGGACGCGACCTGTCGGTTCCGTACCAGGCCAGTCGGCGGGCCCCAGCAGTCGGCAGAGAAGACGGAGGCCAAAGGCACTGACATCTGGGCCCGCGTCCAGCCGGATTACCATTGTACCCCTGGGGGTAGGCCTATATAAACCCCCCAGGGCACCCATGCAAAGGGTTGGAACCCATTAGCTCTAGACCAGATCATATAGAAGGGAGAGAGCTAGCCTTGCCCTCTCCTACCTCCAAGAAACAGCTGAAGGAGCAACCGTGTAAACACTTGTCCATAGTGATCATGCGGAGACCCCGCAGAGCAGCAGTAGGGGTATTATCTCCTCAGAGAGCCCTGAAGCTGGGTAAGATTCGCCGGCGTGCATGTCTTCGCCTCATCCCGTTTCCAGGAACCGGCGACGTTCTACTCGCCCCCACCATGATAAGCCATCCTTTGGCATATGTCGCACCAAACCCCCGACATTTGGCGCCCACCGTGGGGCCTGGTGCACCGCCATCCGGAGATCTGTTCTGTACGGGAACCCTTTCCTCCCTAGCGAGCGCAGCCAGCCAGGCACGCCAGACGGAGTTTGCACCGACGCGCTAAGCGGCGTTGAGATCGCCTGCGCGGTCAGCTCCTTGGCCGAACTTGTCGGCGAGGTCCGCCTCTCCGACGAACCTGCATCTAACGCAGGCACGGGCGGCCCCGAGAACCTCCTCGCGGGCCTCCTCGATCAACCCCATGTTTCTGGCGAGCCTGCCGTAGACTTGGAGTCCGTAGGCTCCACCGACCCGATGCTGGTCGACTCCGACACCGCGTCACTCGACGCGTTCCCCACCAACGTGGTGGTCTATGACGAACCTCTCCCCCGCGCAGAGAGCAACGGAAGCACCGTCACCGAGGTGCTAGTCATCAGTCATGACGAGCTCCCCGGCGGAGGAGCGACCGACTCACTCGGCGCGGCGCTGCAAGACCTAACTGCGCCCATCCTGGAAGACGCTGACGCAGAGACGTTGGAGGCGCGCCGCCTTCAGCTCATTGAAGGCGCGAAGAAGCTGGCCAGCATGAAGCGCTTGTACGAAGCCTACCAGCGGGAGATGGATCGCGCCGTCGGCGGCTCGCCGGCCCCGGCGGGGCCCAG
The DNA here is from genome assembly GCF_003073215.2 of Triticum urartu. Classification (NCBI taxonomy): domain Eukaryota; kingdom Viridiplantae; phylum Streptophyta; class Magnoliopsida; order Poales; family Poaceae; genus Triticum; species Triticum urartu. The sequence goes on from NC_053022.1 coordinate 474,112,098, forward strand.
CCGCCTTGGCGCGGTCCGGCAGCGTGGCGTAGCCATCGCCAACCTGTTTGGGGCAAGCCGCCCTGTGTACGCTACACCAGCGGAGAACATCCGAGCTGCCCAGGCAGCGGCGGACGAGCTGGACAATTTCGAGGGCGAAGAACGCCGCCTCATGATGGAGCGAATCCAGTGGCTCCTCGACGCGGCCGCCGCGCTGAACGAGGCCGGCTGCCGCACGGAGGCGCCTCAACGGCCCAACGACGACCTTCACCGAGATCAAGGCGCGACGTCTCGGACACCGACTGGCGGCACCCGAGGAAGAAGAGACAAGGAGCCGGCTGTCAGCCACAGTCGAACTCGCATTACCATAGAGCGCGACCGAGATGGCCGCCCAAGAGCAGTGGAATGACGGGACGACTGTAAGCTCACCCCCCCCCACAAGGAGAGGCGAGTCTCCCCGCCGCCTGTTGACCATCCGACTCTCGGTGATCGCCTTGGCCGCCGAGAGGGAGTTGGAGAGAATGACGCCCGCCACCGGATCGACTGACTTCACCGATCCTTGGCGCTGGAAGAAGAAGATGAGCTGGGTCCACCTTGTTTCGGGCCCCGCATTCGGGACGAGCCCTTTCCCAGAGGGTTCACGCTCCCAAGAGACACGCCCAAGTATACCGGCTCCGTGAAGCCGTAAGACTGGCTAGTCAACTACTCCACGGCTGTCAGCATAGCAAACGGCAACAAGCGTGTCGCCGTAAAGTACGTTCTGCTCATGCTCCATGGCACGGCCCGGACATGGCTGAACAACCTAAAGCCCCGTAGCATCAACAGCTGGGTCGACTTCACTGATGCGTTCATCCGCAACTTCACCAGCACGTACAAGCGTCCTCCCAAGCCTCGTCAGCTCTCCTTGTGCGTGCAAGGCCCCGATGAGTCGACTCGCGATTACCTCACGCGTTGGGCCAAGCTCCGGAACTCCTGCGAGGGCGTGCACGAGGTGCAGGCCATCGAGTACTTCACAGCCGGGTGTAGAGAAGGCACCCTCCTCAAGCATAAGCTCCTTTGCGACGAGCCAGAAACCCTCGACGAGCTGCTGATCATAGCGGACAAGTACGCCACGGTCGACTCCTCCATGAAGGCGGAGATTCAAATCAGCACAACTGGCAAAGTGGCCCCTCAAGCTCCAAGAACTCCGACGGCAGACGCCAGCCGGCGACAACAGCAGGACGACCACAAGCGCAAGGCCCCGCAGCCGGCTTCCAGCAGCCGGCAAGTGATGACCGTTGAAGCCCAGCAGCCAGATGAGCAGCCCCCGCCCAAGCGACAGAAAGGTGGCAAGCTAAACTGGTTGCCGGCCTTCTCCTATGAGCAGACCTTGGATGGACCTTGCAAGTTCCACAGCGGCGCAAAGCCGTCGAATCACACCACCTGGAAGTGCCACTGGCTCACCAGGATCGCCAAGGGAGACGACCTCCTGCCTCCCCCGCCTGCTGGGCAGCCGCCTCCGCCACCGCCCCAGCAGCCGGCTGTCAGGCCAGTCGGTGCAGTACAAGACGAATACCCTGAAGAGCACGGAGCCTACGTGGTGTTTACCAGTGTGGCTGATGATCGACGCAGCAGGCGGCTGCAGCGACAAGAAGTGAATGCAGTAGCATCGGAGACGCCAGGGTTCATGCACTGGTCTGAGAAGCCCATCAGCTGGAGCAGGGCTGACCACCCAGAAGTGATGTCGAGTCCGGGCTCCTATGCCTTGGTCCTGGACGCCACCTTTTCTACGGACAGATGAGCCACGCATTTCTCGTGAGTTCTGATAGACGGAGGCAGCAGCATCAATATCCTGTACAAGGACACCATGGAGAAGTTAGGAATCAAGCAAAGACAGCTTCAGAATAGCCGAACTGTGTTCCACGGCATTGTTCCTGGGCTTTCCTCCTCGCCAATCGGCAAGATCCTGATGGACGTCCTCTTTGGGGACAAAGATCACTTCTGTAGAGAGCCTGTTTGGTTTGAGGTGGTGGACCTTGAGAGCCCATACCATGCGCTTCTTGGCCAACCTGCCTTGGCCAAGTTCATGGCGGTCCCCCACTACGCCTACCTCAAGATGAAGATGCCCAGTTCCAGGGGAATTCTGACTATGGCTGGCGACTACCGGAAGTCGTCTGCCTGCGCGGCTGAGAGCAGTCGGTTGGCCGAGTCCCTGGTAATCGCGGCCGAGAAGCGGCTCCTCGAGCGAGTTGTGGCGATGGCCGGCAAGCAGCCTGAGGTATCGCCCAACCCAAAAGAGTCGGAGGCTGAGGGTTCGTTCAAGCCGGCCAAAGAGACAAAGAAGATACCTTTGGATCCGGAGCACCCAGAGAGGTACGCTGTCGTAGGGGCAAACCTCGACAGCAAATAGGAAGGCGAGCTCATCGATTTCCTTCGTGAGAATCGGGACATCTTCGCATGGTCCCCCAAAGACATGCCAGGTGTACCGACGGAATTCGCCGAGCACAAGTTACATGTCCGATCTGATGCAAAGCCAGTCAGGAAGCCCCTGCGCCGCCTGTTAGAAGAGAAGAGAAGAGTTGTCGGAGAAGAGATAGCCCGACTCCTAGCAGCCAGCTTCATTATGGAAGTGTTCTTTCTAGAATGGCTAGCAAATCCGGTCCTGGTACTAGAGAAGAACAAGCAGTGGCGAATGTGTATCGACTACACGAGCCTCAACAAGGCCTGCCCCAAGGACCCATTTGCTCTACCAAGAATCGATCAGGTGATAGACTCCACAGCCGGATGCAAGCTGTTGAGTTTTTTGGACGCATACTCAGGATATCACCAGATCAAGCTGATCTCGGCTGACAGACTGAAGACCGCCTTCATCACGCTGTTTGGAGCCTTCTGCTACCTCACCATGACGTTCGGCTTAAAGAATGCTGGTGCCACCTTTCAGCGTTGCATGCAGAAGTGCCTCCTCAAGAAGCTCGGCAGGAACGCCCATGTTTACATGGATGACGTGGTGGTGAAGACGGAAAAGTGTGGAACACTACTGGAAGACCTCAAGGAGACTTTTGAGAACCTGCGCCGGTTCCAGATCAAGCTCAACCCCGAGAAGTGTGTCTTCGGAGTACCAGCCGGCCAACTCCTAGGTTTCCTGGTCTCTGAACGTGGCATAGAATGCAAACCAGTAAAAATCAAGGCCATTGAGAGAATGGAGGTACCCGGCCGACTGCTGGATGTGCAGAAGTTCACGGGCTGCTTAGTGTCCATCAGCCGATTCATCAGTCGGCTGGGCGAGAAAGCTCTCCCCTTATACCAACTCATGAAGAAGACCACTTTTTTTGAGTGGAACCATAAGGAGGACGAAGCTTTTCACCAGTTGAAGAAGATGCTGACTACTCCACCCATCCTGGCGGCTCCGACTCCCAAGGAACCTATGCTCCTATACATCGCCGCCACCAGCCGAGTAGTCAGCACGGTCATTGTAGTGGAACTCAAGGAGGAAGGCAAGGCGCTACCTGTCCAGAGACCGGTATATTACCTGAGTGAGGTACTGTCGACCTCCAAGCAGAACTACCCCCACTACCAGAAGATGTGATATGGCGTACACTTTGCTGCCAAGAAATTGAAGCCTTACTTTCAAGAGCATCCAATCACAGTGGTCTGCACGGCCCCACTTGCCGAGATCATCGGTAGCCGAGATGCTTCTGGTCAAGTGGCCAAGTGGGCCATAGAGCTGGCTCCTTACACCATCCACTACCATCCCCGCACCGCTATCAAGTTACAAGCACTGGCCGACTTCCTCGTCGACTGGGCCAAGACCAAGTACCTACCTCCAGCGCCTGACTCCACCCATTGGTGGATGCATTTCGACGGCTCCAAGATGCGCACCAGCTTGGGAGCCGGCGTCGTCCTCACCTCCCCCAAAGGCGATAAGCTCAAATACGCGCTACAAATCCACTTTGCCGCCTCCAATAACGTCGCCGAGTACGAGGCGCTCATTCACGGGCTCCGGCTTGCCAAAGAACTTGGCATCCGCCGGATCTTGTGTTATGGCAACTCGGACTTAGTGGTCCAGCAATCATCTGGCGACTGGGACGCGAAAGATGCAAACATGGCGAGTTACCGTTTCCTCGTGCAGCAACTCAGCAGGTATTTCGAAGGGTGCGAGTTCCTCCATGTGCCAAGAAACGACAACGACCAAGAAGATGCCTTGGCACAAATCGGCTCTACCTGCCAAGCAATACCATCTGGCGTCGCCCTTCAACGCCTCCTCAAGCCGTCTGTCAAGCCTTCACCAGAATCAGACTCCATTTTTGTAACGGCTCCTCCAGAAGACATCGGATCCGACTCCAGAGCTCCGGCAGTCGGTACAAGGTTTTTGGCGGAAGACCCCAAAGCTGCCACAGTCAAACCCGGCCGGGGGACTGCGGTGGCGGACTCGAAGACTCCAGAACTTGGCCCAAGGACCGCGCTAGTCGGCCTAGGGACTTCATCAACCCAGCAAGCGGCTGTTGACTCCAACCCGCCGCCTCCCAGCCCAACCGCCCTCGTCCATGTCGCAGTTCTAGCAGTCGAAGAAATAGCAACACCCTCATGGGCCCAGCCCATCCTCAAATTCCTGGTGAACAAAGAGCTGCTGACCGATGAAACTTCAGCTCGGCAAATACAACATCGGGCGGCAGCCTACACCATAGTCAACAGAGAGCTGGTCAGGCTCAGCGTCACAGGCGTCTACCAGCGCTGCGTAGAGCCAGAGCAAGGCCAAGCGATTCTCAAGGACATCCATCAAGGCGAGTGCGGCCACCATGCGTCTTCAAGAGCACTCGTCGCCAAAGCCTTTCGACACGGTTTATTCTGGCCAACTGCCTTGGAAGAGGCCAAGGAGTTGGTCCAAAAATGCAAAGGGTGCCAGAAGTTCAGCTCCAAGCCGCACCAGCGAGCTTCTGCACTCAAGACCATCCCCATTGCCTGGCCTTTCGCAGTTTGGGGTCTAGACATGGTGGGACCATTCAAAACAGCACGAGGTGGTTTAACTCACTTACTTGTCGCAGTGGACAAGTTCACCAAGTGGATAGAAGCAAAGACAATCAAGAAGCTGAACGGTCTGACTACCGTAACTTTCATCTCCGATATCACAATTCGGTACGGCATACCACACAACATCATCACCGACAATGGCACAAATTTTGCCAAAGGCGCCTTGGCCGGTTTCTGCGCAACACAGGGCATCCGACTGGACCTAGCGTCCGTCGCCCATCCGCAGTCAAACGGCCAAGTGGAGCGAGCAAACGGCATCATCCTGTCCGGCATCAAGCCTCGGCTGATCGAGCCTCGGGAGCGCTCGGCTGGCTGCTGGCTCGACGAGCTGCCAGCCGTCCTCTGGAGTGTGCGCACGACTCCAAACAAGTCAACTGGCTTCACGCCCTTCTTCCTTGTCTACGGTGCTGAAGCCGTCATCCCAACGGACATAGAGTTCGACTCCCCATGAGTCACCATGTACACCGAGGAGGAAGCAGGAGAAGCACGACAAGACGGCGTCGATCTGCTGGAAGAGGGTCGGCTGTTGGCACTCAGCCGGTCTAGCATCTACCAGCAGAGCCTGCACCGATACCACAACAGGAAGGTCAGGCCAAGATCTTTCCAAGAAGGCGACCTTGTGCTCCGGCTGATCCAGCGAACAGCCGGCCAGCACAAGCTATCGGCGCCTTGGGAAGGCCCTTTCATCATCAGCAAAGTACTGGGCAATGATTCCTACTACCTGATCGACGCTCAGAAGCCCCGAGCACGCAAGAGGGACGACTCCAGCAAGGAGACAGAGCGGCCATGGAATGCAAATCTCCGATGAAGATTTTACAGTTGATGCAGTATGTACCACGCTACCTTTTGTATTAAAGTACCAAGACTTCGGGCCCCTCGAGACGAGCTCGGGGACTGCCCTCTTTTGTCTGTATGATAAAAATTATGCCTACATGTATGTTACTCTTTGTCATGCGGCTTGGCACCGGGCTCGACAAGTCGGCCCGGGGACTTGCCGCCTTGCACTATGAAATGCTTCCTGCAGTCGGACAAGTAGTGTGTAACACCTAAACCGTCTTCTGTCAGAAGCCGCAGCTCGCAGAGCGACTGTACGGTGGGCAGAGGTAAGGTAGAATGGGTGTTCGCATGAAAAATGGTTAAGGACTCAAAGCATAAAACATAGCTCAAGACGGCTACCAGCCTTTCTCGCAAACCGACTCTCGGATAGTCGGATTGCCGTCTTCTATCCAACTTGCTCAAAAACTCTTAAAAACGGCTAAGTGCTTGCTTTCCCAAAGTAGCCAAGTACTTGGTCCAGCAACAGTCCGCAGAGCGGATGTCCGATTGGCAAGGCAGGCAACTAAGAGAAAGCGGCAACGGAAAAAAGCAAAAAGAGCAATGAGCAAGAAAAGATAGAACTCAGATAAATATATTTACATAACATAGGCCCTTGGCCGAATTTTCGAGCAGAGGTTCAAAATACACCCCACGGGTGGAATTGTGCAAACTAACAAGTTCTTCAAAGACTACTGAAGCAGACAAAACAAAGATACAGCGGCAACTTAGGAAGCAGCAGACAGATTTGGAGGGTCGGAGGAGGCGCCAGCGCTAGGCGTCGGGGCGGCCGGCTGGCTAGTCTCGGCTTGATCGCCTCTGGTGGCAGTCGGGTCGGTCGCACGCGGCTCGTTGCTGGAGGCACAGTCGAGCTGAGGCTGGCCGTCTGCTCCGTCTTCTGGTGCCTCCGCCTCGCCTCCGTCCTCCGCCTCGCCCTCTTCCTCGACGCTGGAGCCAATCACCTCCGCCGAGTCCTCATCGTAGTCTGTGTTCATCCCAAACCACTCCGGCGGTACCTCCTCGCCGTCTTCAGACCGCTCGGGGACGAAGATGCTGGCGTCGGTGTACTCGGCGATCGCCGCGGCATGCTTGACGAGGGCGTCTTCCGCGGCTGCCAGCTCCGGCTGGGCCTCCGACCGAAGCGTGGCCAGCCGTTCTAGGTCCAGCCCCGGATACCATGCCTTGACGAACTCCAAGGCCCGGCACGCTCCAGCTCGGGCCGAAGAGCCCTTCCAGGCCTCAAGATGACAAGCCGCGACCTCCAGCCAGTCGGCCGTCAGGCTGGGGGTGCGCGGAGCCTGCATATCCAGCCACAGGGCGGCAATGGCCTGGGCACCGACAAGCTGAAGCCGGTGCAACATCCGGTGAGCCGGCCGAAGGCGAGCCTCGATGCTCAGGATGTGCTCGTCAAGAGTTCGGGGGGCGTAGGCGGCAATCTCTGCACCCTCCGCCCTCCGACCTTCACGGTCAGCCTCGATGACTTGGATGGTGGCCTGCGACTGCCCAGAGAAGAAGTCTGCAAAGACAGGAAGAACTGAAGAAGCAAGTCAAAAACCAGGAGTCGGCACGACTTAAGTCGGCAGCTCGAAGAAAGAAAATAAAGAAACTCACCATCAACGATGTCTTCAATCTCGTGGAAGCCGGAGGACAGCAGCGCCTCCTTGTCAGACCAGGAGGAGCGCTCGCTCGCGAACTCGGCCAGGAGGGCGGTTTCCGTCTCCTCCGCCTCCCTCTGCGTCTTCACAAGCAACTCCTTCTGCTTTGCCAATTGATTGGCCAGCAGATCGTGCTCCGTAGCGAGCTTGCTGCACTCCTCCTCTTTGGCGCGCAAAGCGGAGTTGGCGTCGCTCAGCTGCTGTTGAAGTGCAGCGTTGGCCCCTGAGAAGAAGAAAGAAAGAAGGCGTCAAGTAATCAGTAAAGAAGGTCGCCGGGGAGATCCGACCTGACTGCTCGGCAGTCGGCCCGAATCTCGGGGACTACAGCCCGCGGGTGCGCCAGCGCGCCCCCGCGAAGAAGGGAAAGGACTTACTCCGGCTCTCTAACAGATCGGCGGTCCGCTTGCCCAGCTCTTCAACGTTACGGTTGAAGGCAGTGACGCGGAGGTTGTGGTAATCCTACGATGAACGTTTCAGACAAAAAGTTAATACCCAAAGTTCATCAATTGGAGTTCCGGGCTGCCTGCTCAACAGCCAGCCCGAAACTCGGGGAGTACACCTAGTGGGTGCGCTGGCGCGCCCCCACAGAGAGGAACAAGAAAAACAAAGACCAAAGGGAAAAAACATACCCGGACGGTTGCCCGCGACGTCAGGAATGCCTTGGTGCAACTCTGGAGAGCGTCGCCCTCAGTGCGAAGCTTCGCCTGGACGTCCAGGAGCGCCTGGTTCAGTGGCCCTGTGCCGCTTCCTCGCACCCACCCAATGGGCGCGGTGCTCGTCGCTTCGGCGTCTGGGATCGCCGAGCTGGCGGTGCCGGCTTCCAGGGGGCGGGGCGCCGAAGTGGCTTTCTCCAGACGGCGGGGCGTTGGCGAGCCGACTTGGAGGAGCAGCCTCGCCACGACCTCGTCTTCGGTAGGCGGCACCGGAGGGTCCGCCGGTTGCTTGCCTCGCGCACCTTCAGACGGCGGCGGAACGTTCAGGTCCGGCGTAGAGGGGTCGCCGCCTTCCCTCTCCACGACGGGGTTCTTCCCACCGGTTTCCCTAGTCTGCCCCGTAAACTCTGGAAGAGGCGGTGCAGAGTTCAACGGGGTGACGAACACCGCCGACTGGCGGCGCGTGGCTTCCTCAGCCTTCCGCTTCGTCACGGCGGCGGGTTCGGCCTTCGCCAGTTTTTTTTGGCGGAGGCCTCCGCCCTGTCGGCCTCTGCCTTCTCCAGGCGGAGGGCCTCTTCTTCGTTGCGCTTCTCCTGCGCATGCCACTCCGTCGCCTTCCGGAGGTCAGCAGCGGGGTCAATCCGCCGAGTGGTGGCGGACGTCTCCGCTGACCCCATGACGGAGGCGGCGGCGACCCTCTCAAGAGAGAGGGGAGCCCTGAAGCAAGAGGGGCAAGCAGAGACTCAGACAAAGTCACAAAGAAAGAATAAAACTTCGAAGATAGAATACTTATGCGGAGACCAATGACGGCTTCTTCACTTCCTTACGGAAGCGGATGGCCTTCGCAGCCGCCTCGTCCCGCCGGGTTGCCGCAGCCGAACCCTTGGGCTTCTTCGGCCGACTGCCGAACAAGGTCGGCACGGCCCTACGCTTCTTCCCGCCGCCTGGAGCGCCCGGCGCGGCAGAAGAGCCCGCGCCAGGCTAGCTGGCTCCTGGCCGATGGTGAGGGGCGACTTCTCCCTCGGCGTCGTCGTTAGGCCAGTCGGCGAAAGTGGCCAAAGGCCTGAAGTCGCCTGCTGTTCCTCCTCCTCCTCCCTCGGCGTCGTCCTCAAAAGCCGCTGCCCCCAGATCGGGGTCATCGACGTCGCTCTCCGCCCGGTCAGCGAGGAACTCGCAGGCCGGCCCCGAGGTGCCGGGTGGTGGGTGGAGGAGGGGATTCTAACCAAAGCCGACTGGTCAAAACAAAACTCGGCAAGAAAGAAGACAATCCAAAGAAAGAAAGGAAAGGCGACTCACCACGGGCGGGGGGTTGGGGCGGGAGTACGGCTCCTTGCCGAACCGCCAATCCTCTAGGAGCCTGCTGTCCGAGAGGTAGTTCACCATGAAGGCCACCTCTTCGTGAGGCATGTCCTTGGTGCACATCCGACTCGGGTCGCGGTGCCCGCTCATCTGGCATATCATATGGGGGCGGCCTTGGAGTGGGAGAACTCGGCGCGAAACGAAGGCAGCCAGCAGGTCCGGACCAGTCAGACCCTCCGACTGTGTCAGCACTCGGAGTCGCGTGATGGCGCCGGCTCCCGCAGGCGTCAGCGACTTGGCCCGGTATGACCAGTTGGGCAGTCGCCCAGCCGGCGGGCCGGCTTCGGAAGCCGGCAGGTTGACCCAGTCCCCCCTCGCGGAGGCGTTCTTGATGTAGAAGTAGGATCTCTGCCACATCTTCACCGACTTGATCAGTGAGATGGAGGGGAAGGGATTGTCAGCCCCCGACCTTCGCACGACGATGAAAGCGCCGCACTGAGCCAGCACGCCCGCAGCCTGGGTGCCGAGCTTGGAGAAGAAGAACTCCCCCCAGAGCTCGAGGGTGGGGAGGACTCCGAGGAAGCCTTCGCACATGGCCACGAAGGCGGACAGCAGCACCACTGCGTTGGGGTGAGGTGCTGCGGCTGGAGGCTGTAGAACTCCAGGAAGGACCGGAAGAAACTGCCCGCCGGCAGCCCCAACCCGCGCAGGCAGTGCAAGCGGAAGATAACCCGTTCGCCCTCCTGCGGTGCGGGGGAAATCTCCCCCTTCGGCGCAAGACGCACCTGCACGCGATCCTCGCCGGGGAGCCGACGAGTCCGGCGGAGGAACTCGATGTGGTCTTCATGAAGTTCAGAGCCGTCCCAGGTGCCGGAGCACACTGGGGGAGGCGCGGCGGCGGAGGAAGAACTCATCGCGAGCTGCCGCCGCAGCGTTCGCCGGAGCTTGGGCACGCGGCGGAGTGAATAAGGAGGAGAGCGAGGAGCAACAAGAAGGAAGAGAACGAGGAGTAGTGGGAAGGAGGGGCGCGCGTGCCCCCCTCTTCCCCCTACTTATAGCCTCGTGGGCTGCGAAGCCGAGGGGGCGGACGTGGGGATTTACTGCGCCCATGACCCCACGACCCCCACAACCCACGATAAAATTACTGTGCGCAGAAACTCCACGGGAATCCCAACCGTCCACTGGGGCCGCAGCGGATCCGCTCGGGCACCGAGGCGCGATAGTGGTGGGCCCCGCCTATGGGCCTGTCCCATCGCGCGCGTAGGCTGGCAGGACGGCCTAGCCACTTGCCATCGCGTGACAAGCCTAGAACGGGCGGCGGCCTGGAGGCTTAGCTAGCACGCCACTTAAATCCCGCCGCGACGTTCGAAATACTGAGCGAGTCGGAATTGAGTGAGTCCGAGTTGAGCAAGTCCGACTCCTTCTAGTCGGCCCGGCAGAACTCAATCAAAGACCATGTGTTGAGCACCCGGAAAGAGAAACTGTTGAGGCTTCTCGGCCGATAATCCGCGGCGCCTCACCAGCTTCGGGGACTACTGTCGGAGTAATGGGCCACGGGTAGGCCAACCCAAGCCCCAGAACCTTTCAGGACATCAGGGCAGGCTGCGCCCCTCAAGACCCCAGGACGGAGAGCCGCCTCCTGAGGAGTCGACGGCAAGACGGCTGACTGCCCGCTCACGGCCGAGTCCCAGGGACGACTTCCAGAGAAGCCGGCTTTGGGGAGTCGGCCTGCGACTCCAACAAACCCCATGACCTCATCAAAGGGGACGAGGCAGGGGCGGGGCTACGGCGAAGCCCACCCCCGCCCCTCACCAAGGGCAGGCATGGCCACAGCACGCCGTACCCTAGAAGATCTCCATGCGGCGTGGCACTGTTGCCATGCCGGCCCTGACATCAGCACTACAGGACCGAATCCTGCACCCACGACGGCTTGTCTGTACGGCCTAGAGGCAGCAGGCCCCACCAATCAGTGAGACCTCAGGAGACGGCAGGAGAACCACCAGTCGGACCCGTCGGGAGTCGGCCCGGGGGAGTCGGCCGAGCCCTCCCCCGGGGCCCACACGTCATTAATCAAGATGTGATGGGGAGTGGCAACAGTGATCGCCCGCCAGGCGGCGGGGCTGTTGCCACGACCTCATGATCAAGCCCGTGTCATCAGAAGCACGGCTACAGTAATCAGCAGCCGGCAAGACCCGCCCGCGGCGGACACGGCCTGTCGGCTCCGTACCAGGCCAGTCGGCGGGCCCCAGCGGTCGGCAGAGAAGACGGAGGCCAGAGGCACTGACGGCTGGGCCCGCGTCCAGCTGGATTACCATTGTACGCCTGGGGGGTAGGCCTATATAAACCCCCCAGGGCACCCATGCAAAGGGTTGGAACCCATTAGCTCTAGACCAGATCATATAGAAGGGAGAGAGCTAGCCTTGCCCTCTCCTACCTCCAAGAAACAGCTCAAGGAGCAACCGTGTAAACACTTGGCCATAGTGATCATGCGGAGACCCCGCAGAGCAGCAGTAGGGGTATTATCTCCTCGGAGAGCCCTGAAGCTGGGTAAGATTCGCCGGCGTGCATGTCTTCGCCTCATCCCGTTTCCAGGCACCTGCGACGTTCTACTCGCCCCCACCATGATAAGCCATCCTTTGGCATATGTCGCACCAAACCCCCGACAGGGACAAAAGTTATCTTGTGGGGAACCAAGAACAAGAAAATCAATAGGATATTTAACTTTCCCACACAAGACTTCAACATCTCTAACAATCCCAACTGGTGAAATAGTGTCTCTATTGGCAAGCTTAATTGTAACATCAATTTCCTCTATCTCAGCAGGTGCAATATCATGCATAATTTATTTGTATAAGGAATGAGGTATTGCACTTGCACTAGCACCCATATCACATAAGCCATGATAGCAATGATCTCCTATTTTAACATAAATAACAGGCATGCCTACAACAGGTCTATGTTTATTTTTAGTGCCAGGTCTAGCAATTCTAGCAGCTTCATCACAGAAGTGAATAACATGCCCATCAATATTATTGGCCAAGAGATCTTTAACCATAGCAATACTAGGTTCAACTTTAATTTTCTCAGAGGGTGTACGTGTTCTGGTATTACTCTTACGAACCACAGTTGAAGCTTTAGCATGATCCTTTATTCTAACAGGGAAAGGTGGTTTCTCAATATAAGCAGTAGGATCAACATTATAAGTGATAGTCTTTTATTCAACTTTAATAGGTGCAACTACTTTTACTTCAATGAGAGGATTATATTTAAGCCACTTCTCCTTAGGGACATCAACATGAGTAGCAAGGGATTAATAGAAAGAAGCTACTATCTCATAGTCAAATCCATATTTAGTGCTAAATTCACAAAAAACAGGCGTCCATAAATGATTTAACACAATCAAACTTAGGTGTTATACCTGACTCCTTACCTTCATCGAGATCCCAATCTTTAGACTTGTGTTTAATTCTTTACAATAAATCCCATTTGAATTCAATAGTCTTCATCATAAAATATCCAGTACAAGAAGTATCGAGCATGGAGTGATTATTGAGAGAAAGACGAGCATAAATTTTTTGAATAATAATTTCTCTTGAGAGCTCATGATTGGGGCATGAATATAACATTGACGTAAGCCTACCCCAAGCTTGAGTGATGCTTTCTCCTTCGCGAGGCCAAAAATTATATATATAATTATGATCACGATGAAGCAGATGCATAGGATAAAACTTCTGATGAAATTCTAATTTCAATCGGCTGTAGTTCCATGATCCCATATCATCACATAGCCTAAACCATGTCAATGCCTTTCCCTTCAAAGATAAGGGAAGACTGTGATGCCCCAAGACCAGAGCTTCAGATGCCTTCCAGGGTTTCCGAGATTCGTTGTGTGATTTGTTTTTTTGTTGTTGCATGTTCCATGCATGAATCTTGCATCATCACCTTCTCCTTCCCTCTACTTCCTTATTTTGACAAGTGCCACTTTACCTTCTCTTTTAATGTTCATCTTTGCCTCAACATTCAATCACCATGTCCTATTCCTCTGCCATTTTTTCACCTCTTTTGAAGTTGATTTGGTTAGGTCACCTCTTTTGAAGTTTGAATTTAATTCAAACTTGACATATTTTTCTACCTCTAAAATGCCCAGAGCAATTTATTCAAATCCTCCAAAACTCCAGGAACTTGAGGATATTTTTTGTATTCTCAAACTCCTCTTTCTCTACCCTGTGCTTTTCCACTTTGTTTTCTGCCTGAGGAGAATGAAAAAGAAAACAACAGCAGTAGCAGCTTACCCGGGCCGCGCCCTAGGCCACCTTCAGTCCTGCAGCCTCAGTCCGGCCGGCCCATCATTCCTCCAAGGCCCACCTTACCCTTCTAAACCTAGCCCGTTCGATCCCCTCCTCCTCCCATCAGCGCCGCCAGGGAGAGCTTTGGCTCGATCCCATCTCCATCTCCCTCTCGTTCCCGTGATGTTCTGCTCGATTGCCCGGAGGCCGCCGCCCTGTATCCTCGTGCCTCCGCCCGGATCAGCCTGTGCGCCTGTTCCCGTCGGCCTCGACCTCCTCCCCGAGGTGGAGCCTCTCCTCCGTCCCTCTGCACCGCCTCCCTTGCAGCGCCCATCTCCTTGAGCTGCTTCATCGCCAGAGCGCCCCCGTTGCCCGGTCACCGGACCTCGCCGGCGCCGTCCATCCCCGCCGCCTGGGTATGCCCCTGCCTCGACTCAGTTCTCACAGGAGACGCTGTCCAGCGGCCGGATCAACCCCTCCCTCCATGCCCTGCATCTCGGAGCCAGCCGCCTCAAGCCCTCGTCCGTGTCTGTGCCCTGCTTCACCTCGAACAGCAACAGCAACTCCAGCGCCGATGACCTTCGATCCCGCGAGCTCCTGTGGCATCAACCTCCCTTCTGCGAGATCCGGTGACGCCGGCCACCGAGAACCGATGCTCTGCCATCGTCTCCTTGCTGCTGCCCACCGAGATCCTTGTGTTGCTTCGTTTTGGACCATCAAGACCGGCAAGATCGACTACATGGACGCCAAGTACCACGACACCGAAGACCCGGACCTCACCAAAAACCAGTACTCGATGACCCTTCGGATGCGGCAAGTTCGTCTACACAAAAACGCCAAGTACCCCTCATGTCGGCAAGACCCGCAAGTCGGACCCCGAACGATCGACGTCTCGTGGACCGTGTACAACTACCGTCACCCCGAGGACGTTGGATTAGTTAAGTACCTCTCCAAAAATGAAACCTATACCGCTACCGTCGCAAGAATCGAGACCGACAAGTCCGAAGATGCAAGTACCACTCCGGACCATGTACGAGGACCGTCGCCGAAGACTCGTGTAACGCGAACGACAAGTTCAACTACCGTCGCGAGAAACGCCTACTTCCCTCTACAAACTCGTTCCGCCCGAAATGCATGCTTCGAAGGTATACCACCGAGACGACGCCCGTGGATGAATGATTGCGATGTATGAATTGGACCGTGTGTTGCTCCGTGTCCGAGTTGTTCGTTCCACGAAGCCCCTCTTTTGCCTTGCCACCGTCATGTGGGAACCCGGAATCCGAGAGCACCCCATCTTCTTGAATGACACACTTGCACCCACTTCCTTTTGCACCGGTATCCCTGTGAGCAACCGGATCACCGATATGTTGCCGTGGCATCATTTTTGGATTAGTTGCCGTGGCACCCCTTTCGTTTCCGCCACAATGACAAATGCTTCATATAATGCTCTTGTCAACATTTTCGTAAATACTGCATAAAACTTTCACATGTCATCCTGCTACGTCTTGAGCTTGCGTTGGTTTTCCCTGAAGAGGAAGGGATGATGCAGCAGAGTAGCGTAAGTATTTCCCTCAGTTTTTGAGAACCAAGGTATCAATCCAGTAGGAGGCCACGCTCAAGTCCCTCGTACCTGCACAAAATGATAGCTGCTCGAAACCAACGCGGTTAGGGGTTGTCAAGCTGTTCACGGTCACTTACAAGAGTGAGATCTAATAGATATAATATTTTTTGGTATTTTTGATATAAAGGTGCAAAGTAAAAAAGCAAAGCAAGATTGAAGTGATGGAGATTGATATGATGAGAATAGACCCGGGGGCCATAGGTTTCACTAGTGGCTTCTCTCAAGAGCATAAGTATTCTACGGTGGGTGAACAAATTACCGTTGAGCAATTGACAAAATTGAGCATAGTTATGAGAATATCTAGGCATGATCATGTATATAGGCACCACGTCCATGACAAGTAGACCGAAACGATTCTGCATCTACTACTATTACTCCACTCATCGACCGCTATCCAGCATGCATGTAGAGTATTAAGTTAAAAATAGAGTAACGCCATAAGCAAGATGACATGATGTAGAGAGATAAATTCATGAAATATGAAATAAACCCCATCTTGTTATCCTCGATGGCAACGTTACAAATACGTGCCTTGCTGCCCCTTCTGTCACTGTGAAAGGACACCGCATGATCGAACCCAAAGCTAAGCACTTCTCCCGTGGCAAGAACTACCAATCTAGTTGGCCAAACCAAACGGATAATTCGAAGAGACTTGCAAAGATAACCAATCATACATAAAAGAATTCAGAGAAGATTCAAATATTATTCATAGATAGACTTGATCATAAACCCACAATTCATCGGTCTCAACAACCACACCGCAAAAACAAGATTACATCGAATAGATCTCCACAAGAGAGGGGGAGAACTTTGTATTGAGATTCAAAGAGAGGGAAGAAGCCATCTAGCTACTAACTATGGACCCGAAGGTCTGAGGTAAACTACTCACACTTCATCGGAGGGGCTAGGATGATGTAGAAGCCCTCCATGATGACGGCCCTCTCCGGCGGAGCTCCGAAACAGGCCCCAAGATGGGATCTCATGGATACAGAAAGTTGCGACGGTGGAATTAGGTTTTTGGCTCCTGTTCTGATCGTTTGGGGGTACGTGTGTATATATAGGAGGAAGAAGTACGTCGGTGCAGCACCGAGGGGCCCATGAGGCAGGGGGCGCGCCCCCCACCCTCGTGACCTCCTCTTTGACTCCCTGGAGTAGAGTCCAAGTCTCCTGGATCACGTTCGGTGAGAAAATCACGTTCCCGAAGATTTTATTCCGTTTGGACTCCATTTGATATTCTGTTTCTCCGAAACACTGAAATAGGCAAAAAACGGTAATTCTAGGCTGGGCCTCCGGTTAATAGGCTAGTCCCAAAAATAATATAAAAGTGGAAAATAAAGCCCAATATAGTCCAAAACAGTAGATAATATAGCATGGAGCAATCAAAAATTATAGATACATTGGAGACGTATCAGGCATCCCCAAGCTTAATTCCTGTTCGTCCTCGAGTAGGTAAATAATAAAAAGAGAATTTTCGATGCGGAGTGCTACTTGGCATAATTTCAATGCAAATCTTCTTAATTGTGATATGAATATTCAGATTCGAAAGATTCAAGACAAAAGTTTATATTGACATAAAAATAATAATACTTCAAGCATACTAACAAAGCAATTATGTCTTCTCAAAATAACATGGCCAAAGAAAGTTATCCCTACAAAATCATATAGTCTGGCTATGCTCCATATTCACCACACAAAATATTTAAATCATGCACAACCCCGATGACAAGCCAAGCAATTGTTTCATACTATAACTTTTTCAAAACTTTTTCAATCTTCACGCAATACATGAGCGTGAGCCATGGATATAGCACTATAGGTGGAATAGAATGGTGGTTGTGGAGAAGACAAAAAGGAGGGGAAGATAGTCTCACATCAACTAGGCATATCAACGGGCTATGGAGATGCCCATCAATAGATATCAATGTGAGTGAGTAGGGATTGCCATGCAACGGATGCACTAGAGGTATAAATGTATGAAAGCTCAACAAAAGAAACTAGTGGGTGTGCATCCAACTTGCTTGCTCATGAAGACCTAGGGCAATTTGAGGAAGCCCATCATTGGAATATACAAGCCAAGTTCTATAATGTAAAATTCCCACTAGTATATGAAAGTGATAACATGAGAGACTCTCTACTATGAAGATCATGGTGCTACTTTGAAGCA
Organism: Triticum urartu; assembly: GCF_003073215.2. Classification (NCBI taxonomy): domain Eukaryota; kingdom Viridiplantae; phylum Streptophyta; class Magnoliopsida; order Poales; family Poaceae; genus Triticum; species Triticum urartu. The sequence continues at coordinate 474,129,575 of NC_053022.1, forward strand.
CAATATATGAGACTCGCTATATCATGGTGCTACTTTGAAGCACAAGTGTGGAAAAAATATAGTAGCATTGCCCCTTTTGGGAGGGGCCTTCTTTTTTTTCTTGGGCCTTTCTCTCTTTTTTTGGCCTTCCTTTTTTTATTTGGCCTTTTTTTGGGACAATGCTCTATTGAATGATGATCATCACACTTCTATTTATTTACAACTCAATGATTAAAACTCGATTCTAAAACAAAGTATGACTCTATATGGATGCCTACGGCGGTGTATCGGGATATGCAATGAATCAAGAGTGACAAGTATGAAAAATTATGAACTGTGGCTTTGCCACAAATACTATGTCAACTACATGATCATGCTAAGCAATATGACAATGATGAATGTGTCATGATGAACTAGATGGTGGAAAGTTGCATGGCAATATATCTCGGAATGGCTATGGAAATGCCATAATAGGTAGGTATGGTGGTTGTTTTGAGGAAGGTATATGGTAGGTGTATGATACCGGCGAAAGGTGCGCGGTATTAGAGAGGCTAGCAAAGGTGGAAGGGTGAGAGTGCGTAAGATCCATGGACTCAACATTAGTCATAAAGAACTCATATACTTATTGCAAAAATCTAGAAGTTATCAAAGCAAAGTATTACACGCATGCTCCTAGGGGGATAGATTGGTAGGAAAAGACCATCGCTCGTCCCCGCCCGCCACTCATAAGGAAGACAATCAATAGATAAATCATGCTCCGACTTCATCACATAACGGTTCACCATACGTGCATGCTACGGGAATCACAAACTTTAACGCAAGTATTCTTTAAATTCACAACTACTGAACTAGCATGACTTTAATATTATCACCTCCATATCTCAAAACAATTATCATGCTTCAATCTTTTCTTAGTATTCAACACACTCAAAAGAAAGTTTCACAAATCTTGAATACCAAGCATATTATTATTAAGCAAATTACCATGCTATTAAGAGACTCTCAAAATGATTTAAGTGAAGCATGAGAGATCAATAGTTTCTTTAAAACAAATCCACCACCGTGCTCTAAAAGATCTAAGTGAAGCACATAGAGCAAAATTATAACACTCAAAAGATATAAGTGAAGAACATAGAGCAAAATTATAACGCTCAAAAGATATAAGTGAAGCACATAGAGCAAAACCACTTAGCTCAAAAGATATAAGTGAAGCACATAGAGCAAGACTACTTAGCTCAAAAGATATAAGTGAAGCATATAGAGTATTCTATCAAATTTTAATTCATATATGGCTCTCTCAAAAGGTGTGTACAATAAGGATGATTGTGGCATACTAAGACACAAAGACACAAATAATACAAGACGCTCCAAGCAAAACACATATCATGTTGGTGAATAAAAATATAGCTCCAAGTAAATTACCGATGGAAGTGGACGAAAGAGGGGATTCCTTCCGGGGCATCCCCAAGATTTGACTTTTTGGTGTCCTTGGATTATATTGGGGGTGCCATGGGCATCCCCAAGCTTATGCTCTTGCCACTCCTTGTTCCATAATCCATCACAAGAATTCACCCAAAACTTGAAAACTTCACAACACAAAACTTAAAGTAGAAAACTCGTGAGCTCCGTTAGCGAAAGAAAACAAAATACCACTTAAAGGTACTGTAATGAACTCATTATTTATTTATATTGGTGTTAAACCTAATTTATTACAACTTCACTATGGATTATAAAATATTTTACTAACCATAGATTCATCAAAATAAGCAAACAACACACGAAAAACAGAATCTGTCAAAAACAGAACAGTCTGTAGTTATCTATAGCTAGCGCAAGATCTGGAACCCCAAAAATTCTAAAATAAATTGCTGGACGTGAGTAATTTATCTATTAATCATCTGAAAAAATAATTAACTAAATATCACTCTCCAAATAAAAATTACAGAAGTTCTCGTGAGCACTAAAGTTTCTGTTTTTTACAGCAAGTTCAACAAGACTTTCCCCAAGTCTTCCCAACGGTTCTACTTGGCACAAACACTAATTAAACACAAGAAACACAACCAAAACAGAGGCTAAATAATTTATTTATTACTAAGCAGGAGAAAAAAGCAAGGAATAAAAATAAAATTGGGTTGCCTCCCAACAAGCGCTATCGTTTAACGCCCCTAGCTAGGCATAAAAGCGAGGATAGATCTAGGTATTGCCATCTTTGGTAGGCAATCCATAAGTGGCTATCATGATAGTTTCATATGGTAATTTTATTTTCTTTCTTGGAAAGTGTTCCATGCCCTTTTTTAATGGAAATTGAAATCTAATATTCCCTTCCTTCATATCAATAATCGCACCAACCGTTCTAAGGAAAGGTCTACCAAGATTAATAGGGCAACAAGGATTGCAATCTATATCAAGAACAATGAAATCTATGGGCACATAATTCCTATTTGCAACAATAAGAACATAATTAATTCTTCCCATAGGTTTCTTAATAGTGGAATCCTCAAGATGCAAGTTTAGAGAGAAATCATCAAAATTACGAAAATCTAGTAAATCACACAAAGTCTTGGGAATAGTGGAGACACTAGCACCCAAATCACACAAAGCATAAAATTCATGATCTTTAATTTTAATTTTAATAGTTGGTTCCCACTCATCATAGAGTTTTCTAGGGATAGAAACTTTCAACTCAAGTTTTTCTTCATAAGATTGCATCAAGGCATCAACAATATGTTCGGTGAAGGCTTTATTTCGACTATAAGCATGTGGAGAATTTAGCACGGATTGCAACAAGGAAATACAATCAATTAAAGAGCAAATTTCATAATTAAATTCCTTGAAATCCAATATAGTGGGTTTAGCAACATCTAGATTTTTATTTCTTTCAACCCCACTTTCATCAATTTCATCATTAAGATCTAAATACTCCGAATTTTTAGAACGCCTTCTAGGTAAAGGAAGATCATATTCAGTTTCATCAAGATTCATATTGCAAAATAAATATTTAATAGGGGACACATCAATAACTATTGGATCTTCATCTTGATTTTCATAGGAATTGGAAGAACACGCTTTAATAAAGGCATCTTTGGAAGCACGCATCCTAGTGGTTCTTTCCTTGCACTCATCAATGGAAATTCTCATGGCTTTGAGAGACTCATTGATATCATGCTTAGGAGGAATAGATCTAAGCTTTAAAGAATCAACCTCAAGAGAAATTCTATCAACGTTCCTAGCCAAATCATCAACTTTAAGCAATTTCTCTTCAAGCAAAGTATTAAAATTCTTTTGTGAATTCATAAATTCTTTAACACTATTCTCAAATTCAGAGGGCATCTTATTATAATTTCCATAAGAGGTGTTGTAGGAATTCCCATAATTATTATAAAGATTACTAGGATATGGCCTAGGATTAAAATTCCCTCTATAAGCGTTGTTACCAAAATTATTCCTACCAAAAAAATGCACATCCATAGATTCATTGTTATTCTCAATCAAAGTAGACAAAGGCATATCATTAGGATCAGAAGAAACACTCTTAGTAGCAAATAATTTCATAAGTTCATCCATCTTTCCACTCAAAACATCGATTTCTTCTATCGCATGCACTTTTTTATTAGAAGATCTTTCAGTATGCCATTGAGAATAATTAAGCATAATATTATCTAGGAGTTTAGTAGCATCTCGTAAAGTGATTTCCATAAAAGTGCCTCCCGCGGCCGAATCTAAAAGATTTCCAGAAGCAAAATTCAATCCGGCATAAAAAATGTGTATAATCATCCACAAATTCAAACCATGAGTAGGGCAATTACGTATCATCAATTTCATTCTCTCCCAAGCTTGTGCAACATGTTCATGATCAAGTTTTTTAAAGTTCATAATATCGTTTCTAAGAGAGATGATCTTAGCGGGAGGAAAATACTTAGAGATAAAAGCATCTTTGCACTTGTTCCATGAATCAATACTATTTTTAGGCAAAGATGAAAACCAAGTTTAGCACGATCTCTAAGCGAAAAAGGAAATAGCTTTAATTTAACGACATCATTATCGACATCTTTTTTCTTTTGCATATCACATAAATCAACGAAGCTATTCAGATGAGTTGCGGCATCTTCACTAGGAAGGCCGGCGAATTGATCTTTCATAATAAGATTCAACAAAGTAGTATTAATTTCACAAGATTCAACATCAGTAAGAGGAGCAATCGGAGTGCTAAGGAAATCATTATTATTGGTATTGGTGAAGTCACACAATTTACTATTATCTTGAGCCATCGCAACAAACAAGCAATCTAACACACGAGCAAACAAGAGCAAACGGGCAAAAGAGGCAAAAAGAGAGGGAGGATAGAGAGAGAGAGAGGGCGAATAAAACGGCAAGGGTGAAGTGGGGGAGAGGAAAACGAGAGGAAATGGCAAATAATGTAATGCGAGAGATAGGGATTGTGATGGGTACTTGGTATGTTGACTTTTTGCGTAGACTCCCCGGCAACGGCGCCAGAAATCCTTCTTGCTACGTCTTGAGCTTGCGTTGATTTTCCCCGAAGAGGAAGGGATGATGCAGCAGAGTAGCGTAAGTATTTCCCTCAGTTTTTGAGAACCAAGGTATCAATCCAGTAGGAGGCCACGCTCAAGTCCCTCGTACCTGCACAAAACAATAGCTACTCGCAACCAACGTGATTAGGGGTTGTCAAGCCCTTCACGGTCACTTACGAGAGTGAGATCTGATAGATATAATATTTTTGGTATTTTTGATATAAAGATGCAAAGTAAAAAGTAAAGGCAAAGTAAAAAAGCAAAGCAAGATTGAAGTGATGGAGATTGATATGATGAGAATAGACCCGGGGGCCATAGGTTTCACTAGTGGCTTCTCTCAAGAGCATAAGTATTCTACGGTGGGTGAACAAATTACTGTTGAGCAATTGACAGAATTGAGCATAGTTATGAGAATATCTAGGCATGATCATGTACATAGGCACCACGTCCGTGACAAGTAGACCGAAACGATTCTGCATCTACTACTATTACTCCACTCATCGACCGCTATCCAGCATGCATCTAGAGTATTAAGTTAAAAACAGAGTAACGCCATAAGCAAGATGACATGATGTAGAGAGATAAATTCATGGAATATGAAATAAACCCCATCTTGTTATCCTCGATGGCAATGTTACAAATACGTGCCTTGCTGCCCCTTCTGTCACTGTGAAAGGACACCGCAAGATCGAACCCAAAGCTAAGCACTTCTCCCATGGCAAGAACTACCAATCTAGTTGGCCAAACCAAACGGATAATTCGAAGAGACTTGCAAAGATAACCAATCATACATAAAAGAATTCAGAGAAGATTCAAATATTATTCATAGATAGACTTGATCATAAACCCACAATTCATCGATCTCAACAACCACACCGCAAAAAGAAGATTACATCGAATAGATCTCCATAAGAGAGGGGGAGAACTTTGTATTGAGATTCAAAGAGAGAGAAGAAGCCATCTAGCTACTAACTATGGACCTGAAGGTCTGAGGTAAACTACTCACACTTCATCGGAGGGGCTAGGATGATGTAGAAGCCCTCCGTGATGACGGCTCTCTCCGGCAGAGCTCCGGAACAGGCCCCAAGATGGGATCTCATGGATACAGAAAGTTGCGACGGTGGAATTAGGTTTTTGGCTCCTGTTCTGATCGTTTGGGGGTACGTGTGTATATATAGGAGGAAGAAGTACGTTGGTGGAGCACCGAGGGGCCCACGAGGCAGGGGGCGCGCCCTAGGGGGGCCGCGCCCCCCACCCTCGTGACCTCCTCTTTGACTCCCTGGAGTAGGGTCCAAGTCTCCTGGATCACGTTCGGTGTGAAAATCACATTCCCGAAGATTTTATTCCGTTTGGACTCCGTTTGATATTCTGTTTCTCCGAAACACTGAAATAGGCAAAAAAAAGGCAATTCTGGGCTGGGCCTCCGGTTAATAGGTTAGTCCCAAAAATAATATAAAAGTGGAAAATAAAGCCCAATATAGTCCAAAATAGTAGATAATATAGCATGGAGCAATCAAAAATTATAGATACGTTGGAGACGTATCACATCCGCATCATGATAATAACATTACAAATGTTTAAAAATTGTTGTCGCATTAAATTACTAATGCACATGAGGATTTACCGGAATTGTTGTTTGATGTTTCCAGCCTCATTTAAAATGCCTAACTGTGTATTTTACTCATGTTTCACCTCTTGCCATGTTTAACAACATTTAATATTGTTGGGTACATAAACGAGAGAGAACTAAATAATTGATGTGGTGTTCCGTCAATATGCAACTCGTTTCATATTGAGCTCCACTTAACTTGTATTCTTGTTTGTGCCCTTTGCCATGCCATGCATATTTAAACCGGACATGCATCATACTTGGTTGTGCATCATGCCATGTTTATGCGGTGGTTGTTTACTATGTTGTTTGCTCCTTTCCTGTGTTGCTTCTTCGGGTTAGTTCCGGTAACATCGCATTTGTGAGGATCCGTTCGACTACGTACGTTTGTCTTCTTCATGGACTTGTTCTTCTTCCTTGCGGGATCTCAGGCAAGATGACCATACCCTCGAAATCACTTCCATCTTTGCTTGCTAGTTGCTCGCTCTTTTGCTATGCCGTGATACCTACCACTTGCTATATCATGCCTCCCATATTGCCATGTCAGCCGCTAACCCACCTTTCCTAGCAAACCGTTGTTTGGCTATGTTACCGCTTTGCTCAGCCCCTCTTATAGCGTTGATAGTTGCAGGTGAAGGTGAAGTTTGTTCCATGTTGGAATATGGATATGTTTGGGATATCACAATATATCTCTTATTTAATTAATTCATCTATATACTTGGTAAAGGGTGGAAGGCTCGGCCTTATGCCTGGTGTTTTGTTCCACTCTTGCCGCCCTAGTTTCCGTCATACCGGTGTTATGTTCCTTGATTTTGCGTTCCTTACGCAGTTGGGTTATAATGGGAACCCCTTGACAGTTCACCTTGAATAAAACTCCTCCAGCAAGGCCCAATCTTGGTTTTACCATTTGCCACCTAAGCTTTTTTCCCTTGGGTTCTGCAGACTCAAGGGTCGTCTTTATTTTAAACCCCCGGGCCAGTGCTCCTCTGAGTGCTGGTCCAACCTGTCAGCCGCCGTTGGCCACCAGGGGCAACTCTGGGTTGGCCTATCGGAAGTTTGGACAATCCGGTGTGCCCTGAGAACAAGATATGTGCAGCTCATATCGGGATTTGTCGGCACATCCGGGTGGCTTTGCTGGTCTTGTTTTACCATTGTCGAAATGTCTTGTAACCGGGATTCCGAGTCTGATCGGGTCTTCCGGGGAGAAGGAATATCCTTCGTTGATCGTGAGAGCTCGTGATGGGCTAAGTTGGGATACCCCTGCAGGGTTTTGAACTTTCGAAATCCGTGCTCGCGGTTATGGGCAGATGGGAATTTGTTAATATCCGGTTGTAGAAAACTTGACACTTAACTTAATTAAAATGCATCAACCGCGTGTCTAGCCGTGATGGTCTCTTTCCGGCGGAGTCCGGGAAGTGAACACGGTGTTGGAGTTATGCTTGAACGTAAGTAGTTTGAGGTTCACTTCTTGATCACTTCTAGTTCACGACCATGCTTTGCTTCTCTTCTCGCTCTCATTTGCGTAAGTTAGCCACCATATATGCTAATGCTTGCTGCAGCTCCACCTCACTACCTTTTCCTACCCATAAGCTTAAATAGTCTTGATCTCATGGGTGTGAGATTGCTGATCCTCGTGGCTCACAGATTACTTCCAAAACCAGTTGCAAGTGCCGTTGATACCAGTGCAGATGACGCAGCTCAGCTCAAGTGGGAGCTCGATGAAGATCGTGTTCGTTGTTTTGTTTCGTTTTTGTTGATCGGTAGAGGAGCCCAGTCAGGGCGATCGGGGATCTTTTGCATTAGGGGTAGTCTTCTTTTATTTTGGTTCCGTAGTCGGACCTTGTTTGTATTTTGGATGATGTAATGCTATATTTATGTATTGTGTGAAGTGGCGATTTTAAGCCAACTCTTTATCCCTTTCTTGTTCAGTACATGGGATGTGTAAAGATTACCCCTCTTGCGACATGCCTACTATGCGATTATGCCTCTAAGTTGTGCTCCGACACGTGGGAGATATAGCCGCATCGAGGGTGTTACAAAGACCTTCTTCTTGATAACATCCTCGGGCATACATGAAAGCTTAAATAATCCACAAACTTCATCCACATAGATTAGGTGCAAATCGGGATGTAATTTTCCATCACCTGTGAAAGGATTAGCTAGCAGTTTCTCTATCATACCCGAATGAATTTCAAAGTAAACATTTTCAGTAGGTTCAGTAGGTTGAGGAACAACTCTTTGCTCTACTGGTCGGGGTGAAGATACCCTGAACAAGCCCCTCAAAGGATTACTTTCCATAGTAACAAGTGACAGTAAATTTCAGCACACTATATAAATTTTTCCTTACCAAATTCCACCTACCAAAGGCACTTCACTCCCCGGCAACGGCGCCAGAAAAGAGTCTTGATGACCCACAAGTATAGGGGATATATCGTAGTCCTTTTGATAAGTAAGAGTGTCGAACCCTACGAGGAGCGGAAGGAAATGACAAGCGGTTTTCAGTAAGGTATTCTCTGCAAGCACTGAAATTATCGGTAACATATAGTTTTGTGATAAGGTAATTTGTAACGGGTAACAAGTAATAAAAGTAAATAAGGTGCAGCAAGATGGCCCAATCCTTTTTGTAGCAAAGGGCAAGCCTGGATAAACTCTTATATAAAGGAAAGCGCTCCCGAGGACACATGGCAATTATCGTCAAGCTAGTTTTCATCACGTTCTTATGATTCGCATTCGGTACTTTGCTAATTTGATATGTGGGTGGACCGGTGCTTGGGTACTGCCCTTCCTTGGACAAGCATCCCACTTATGATTAACCCCTCTTACAAGCATCTGCAACTACAAAAGAAGTATTAAGTTAAACCTAACCATAGCATGGAACATATGGATCCAAATCAGCCCCTTACGAAGCAACACATAAACTAGGGTTTAAGCTTCTGTCACTCTAGTGATGACTCACAAGTATAGGGGATCTATCATAGTCCTTTCGGTAAGTAAGAGTGTCGAACCCAACGAGGAGCAGAAGGAAATGATAAGCGGTTTCCAGCAAGGTATTCTTTGCAAGTACTGAAATAAGTGGTAACAGATAGTTTTGTGATAAGATAATTTGTAACGAGCAACAAGTAACAAAAGTAAATAAGGTGCAGCAAGGTGGCCCAATCCTTTTTGTAGCAAAGGACAATCCTGGACAAACTCTTATATGATGTAAAGTGTTCCCGAGGACACATGGAAATATCGTCAAGCTAGTTTTCATCACGTTCATATGATTCGCGTTCGGTACTTTGATAATTTGGTATGTGGGTGGACCGGTGCTTGGGTGCTGCCCATACTTGGACAAGCATCCCACTTATGATTAACCTCTATTGAAAGCATCCGCAACTACAACAAAAGTATTAAGGTAAACCTAATCATAGCATGAAACATATGGATCCAAATCAGCCCCTTACGAATCAACGCATAAACTAGGGTTTAAGCTTCTGTCACTCTAGCAACCCATCATCTACTTATTACTTCCCAATGCCTTCCTCTAGGCCCAAATAATGGTGAAGTTTCATGTAGTCGACGTTCACATAACACCACTAGAGGAGAGACAACATACATCTCATCAAAATATCGAACGAATACCAAATTCACATGACTACTAATAGCAAGACTTCTCCCATGTCCTCAGGAACAAACGTAACTACTCACAAAGCATAAACATGTTCATAATTAGAGGGGTATTAATATGCATATAGGATCCGAACATATGATGTTCCACCAATTAAACCAACTAGCATCAACTACAAGGAGTAATTAACACTACTAGCAACCTACTAGCACAAATCCCGGACTTGGAGACAAGAATTGGATACAAGAGATGAACTAGGGTTTTGAGATGAGATGGTGCTAATGAAGATGTTGATGGAGATTGCCCTCTCCCGATGAGAGGAGCATTGGTGATGACAATGGCAATGATTTCCCCCTCTAGGGGGGAAGTTTCCCCGGCAGAACAGCTCCGCCAGAGCCCTAGATTGGTTCCGCCAAGGTTCCGCCTCGCGGCGGCGGAGTTTCGTCCGAGAAGATGGCTTATGATTTTTTTTTCCATTTAAAGACTCCATATAGCAGAAGATGGCCACCGGAGGGCCACCAGGGGGCCCACGAGGTAGGTGGCGCGCCACCCACCCTTGTGGGCAGGGTGTGGCCCCCCTGATGAAGTTCTTGCTCTTAGTATTTTTTATATATTTGGAAAACATCTTCCGTGAAGTTTCAGGACTTTTGGAGCTGTGCAGAATAGGTCTCTAATATTTGCTCCTTTTCCAGCCCAGAATCCCAGCTGTCGGCATTCTCTCTCTTTATATAACCTTGTAAAATAAGAGAGAATAGGCATAAGTATTGTAACATAATGTGTAATAACAGCCCATAATGCAATAAATATCAATATAAAAGCATGATGCAAAATGGACGAATCAACTGCCCCAAGCTTAGACCTCGCTTGTCCTCAAGCGAAAAGCCGAAATCGAAAAATATGTCCACATGTTTAGAGATAGAGGTGTCGATAAAAACAAAATACGGACATGAGGGCATCATGATTATTCTTAGAACCGCAACTTATATAATTCAATCACAATATCAAGTATGAATCGTAAACTTCATTGAAAACTAACAAACTACAACCTCAGTCATTGAAGCAATTGCAATTTATCATAACATAGGAAAGAATCAATGTATAAGAGCTTTTCAGCAAGTCCACATACTCAACTGTAGCGACCAGACCTCAAACAGTCTGATCTCTGTGCTTTAGTGTCATCCCTGGATCAGTAATGCTGACACGCACAGTACTTGAAGGATTTATAACAGAGTAGAAATGACACACTTATTACATCGAATGTCTCAAAAGAGAACTTATTAGAATAAATATGGCTTAAGGCCATCTAATAATGATAACAGCGGAAGGCTTGGATGATAAGTGAGTCCATCAACTCCAACGGCATCACTGAGTATAGAACCACGACCTAAAGGCACCTTACTCGTCATCTGAAAAGTCTGCAACATGAACGTTGCAGCCAGAAAACGGGTCAGCACATGGAATATGCTGGCAATGTAACACATATAGAGTAATGAAAGAATAAAGCTATACTACATGCATATATGGCTGGTGGAAAGCTCTATGGTTACAGTTTTTGCATAAAGCCAATTTTTCCATACTGCAAAGGAATAAATTTTTATTTAACTATCATGGTGGTTGTTGAACATTGAGAAGATAGACATCCTCTCAATCCCAATTAAACATTATCATTGAAACCCAACAATATTAATTAAAGTAACATGATGAGATTCACATGATAATCCAATACTAGATACTCAAGACGTCCATAACCGGGGACACAGCTAACCATGATTAGTTTATACACTTTGCAGAGGTTTGCGCACTTTTCCCCACAAGACTCGATCTCGTCCGTTGGGATTTTCGCACTACATGATGTTTGAGAAACGGTTGACCGAGACATAGTCTTTCAGAAGTGCTAGCACCTTACGATCGGGTAGACAGTACCAACCTACATCCCCTACATCTGCTAGTCTACCACTATAAGAGTTCGCACGACTTAGTCAACTATGCTAGAGCCCATAGTAGCTTGTGGCTGCACACGGAAGTTTCTAGTATGAATAATCTCATGATCCCTTTGAGCCTGGGTGGCGGTCCATAAAGAAAAATAGGCAATCGCTGGAATACCCAGGTGCCTCAATCCCCCCAGATGTTTGTTTAAGTATCCGCCTTAAATAAACCATTAATTTAACAATCTCACATCTGTCATGGATACACTCACCCAAGCCACGTCTACTAGCACAGCATGGCATAACAAGCGAACGTAGAAGTAAATCCCAAGGGTTTGATAATAAAACAGGTAATAGGTACTACCTCATCTACTTCCCAAAACCCACATATTAATCAGATCCTAATCATGCAATTGTTTGAGGATTGATCTAATGCAATAAAAACTGGGTAGTAAAGAGGTATGATCAAAGTGTTACTTGCCATGCTGATGATCCGCCAAACCTAGAGATTCAAAGTAGCAAGCGGCGCACTCCGGGTACTCTATCGCAAACAAACAAGCATACAATAAGTACTCATCTAATGCACGAGTAAAACTCAAATAAGAGATCTAACCAGAAAGTTCAACTTAAGAACTCCGGTTTGCAAAAAGAATCAAATTGAACGAAGCAACGAAAGTCAAACGGCGAAAGAAACAAACTTCGTTTACTAATCTGGATCTAAGTCAAATTTTACAGAAGCAAAATCTTGTTTGAGTAGGTTAAACGGAAAGAGGGTTTCGAGACAAAACTCCAGGCGCTTGAATCGCCTGATTCCGATAAACGGGCGAAAAGTTATACTAGAACGAAAATCGGATCAGAAATCGCGATCAGAAATAACCGCGGAAAAATCCGAGAAAAAGAAAAACTGACGAACAGATTAACGAACGAATGTTCATTAACTGAAACTAAATGGCAAATTTGTCCATTAAAACGAACGAACGGGCGAACGCTCGCTAAATAAATAAACCGGAAAACAAAAATAAAACCGATCTAATTCAAAAAAACGAATCTAGGGTTTTCAAAAAAAACCGGATCGGTTTGTTTAGAAAACCGGGGCGGCAGGGCGGCTACCTTGGCTCGGCTCCGGCGGGGAGGCGGGGTTGCGGCGGCGGTGGTTGCTGCTGCTCCTATCGGCGGCGGGGCGGGTCGGGTGGCGGGGCGGGGAGGGCGGCGGTGGTATTTAAGTGGGGGGTGGCGGCTTGGGGGAGGGGGCAAGGCGGCGGCGGCGCGGAGGAGTCCGGCTCGGACTTGGAGTCCGGGTCGGCGGCGGCGCGGGGGAGGCGGCGGCGACGAGGGCCGGCCTGGCTCGGCTGGGCCTTCGGCCCAGTCGGGCGCGGAGATTTTTTTTAATAATCCCGCCGAACTAAGAAAAATCCTAGAAAAATAAATAAAAATCTAAAAATGCCAAAACAAATTTTCACCGTCTAAATAAAATACTTAGAACAAGACGAACATTTTCTTGGCCCTAAAATGCAGTTTTGAAAAATGTGGAATTTTTCCTAAATTCAAATAAAATAGCAAAAACTCCAAAATAAATCTTATTTGATTTTTTTATTAAATCCTCAATATTTCTTTATTTTGGGAAAGTCATTTTATTCCCTCTCACTTATTTTTATTATAGAAATAATTGAAGATAAAATAAATAAAATCAATGATCCTATTGGGAAAACTCAAATATGAAAATAACGAAATCCCCAACTCTCTCCGAGGGTCCTTGAGTTGCGTAGAATTTCTAGGATCAAACCAAAAGCAAGAAAATATGATATGCATTGATGATCTAGTGTATAACATTCCAAATTGAAAATTTGGGATGTTACAAACCTACCCCCCTTAAGATGAATATCGCCCTCGAGATTCGGGTTGGCTAGAAAACAGGTGAGGGTGGTCGTTCAGCAGATCTTCCTCTCGCTCCCATGTGGCTTCATCCTCGGTGTGGTGGCTCCACTGAACTTTGCAAAACTTGATAACCTTGCTGCGGGTGACTCGGCTAGCATACTCAAGAATCTTGACTGGTTTCTCCTCACAGGTCAAATCACTGTCCAACTAAATCGCTTCCAGCGGCATTGTATCCCTCAGCGGTATATCAGCCATCTCAGCGTGGCACTTCTTCAACTGGGAAACCTGGAATACATCATGAACTCCTGACAATCCTTCGGGAAATTCCAACTTGTAGGCTACTTCTCCCATACGCTCCAAAACCTTGTATGGTCCTACAAAACGTGCGCTAACTTTCCCTTATCTCCAAAGCGCTTAACTCCTCAAAGTGGAGATACTCGAAGATAAACTCAGTCTCCGACTTCGTAAACTGTCTCCTTGCATTTTGAATCTGTGTAGCTCTTCTGCATGGACTGGGCTACCTTGAGCCTATCGCGAATCAATTTCACCTTCTGTTTAGACTCCTTAATCAAATCCGGTCCAAAGAACTGACGGTCTCCAACTTCATCCCACGACAATGGGGTCCTGCACCTCCTTCCGTACGACGCTTCAAAAGGGGCCATCTTCAAACTTGATTGATAACTGTTGTCGTAAGAGAACTCTGCATATGGCAAATTGTCGTCCCAACTAGATCCATAATCTAGCGCACAAGCTCTTAGCATATCCTCGAAAATCTGATTGACTCTCTCAGTCTGTCCATCTGTCTGCGGATGAAAAGTTGTACTGAACTCTAGCCTAGTACCCAAAGTTTCGTGCAACTGATTCCAGAACTTTGAGGTAAAGTGGGTTCCTCTATCTGATACAATGCTCCTCTGAACTCCATGCAGACATACGATCCTGGTCATGTATATCTTTGCCAACTTAGCACTGGTGTAAGTAGTCTTTACTGGGATGAAATGAGCTACCTTCGTCAAACGATCGACTACAACCAAAATCGAGTCATAGCCTGAACAAGTTCTGGGAAATCCCGTAATAAAATCCATGCCTAGCTTATCCCACTTCAATTCGGGTATTGGCAATGACTGTAACAATCCTGCTGGCCTCTGATGCTCTGCCTTTACTCTCTGACATACATCACAAACTGCTACATACTCCGCAATATCCTTCTTCATTCTGGTCCACCAGAAAGTATCCTTCAAATCCAAATACATCTTGGTATTTCCTGGGTGAATCGAATATGGTGAATCATGGGCCTCCTACAGAATCAACTTCCTGATCTCCGGGTCGTTAGGCACATAAACACGGTCTTCAAACCATAGGGTATCGTGCTCATCCTCATGAAATCCTTTAACTTTTCCTTTGCTCATCTTCTCCTTTATAGAGGCAACCTCCTTGTCAGTCTTATGAGCTTCTCTGATCTTATCCATCAAAGTAGACTGAATCTCCAATGCTGCTACATAGCCTCTCGGAACTATCTCCAAACATACCTCACGAAGGTCCTCGGCTAACTCCTTCGGTAAATCTCCCGTCATTAATGTGTTGACATGGCTCTTATGGCTCAGTGCATCGGCTACTACGTTAGCCTTTCCGGGATGATAATGCAATCTCATATCATAATCCTTGATGAGCTCCAACCATCTCATTTGCCTAAGATTTAACTCCTTCTGCATGAAAATATACTTCAAACTCTTGTGATCCGTGTATACTTCACAATGGTTTCCAATGAGAAAATGTCTCCAAGTCTTCAATGCATGCACTACGGCTACTAACTCCAAATCATGTGTGGCATAATTCAACTCATGAGGTTTCAGCTGTCGTGAAGCATACGAAACAACTCTTCCCTCCTGCATAAGCACTGCTCCAAGTCCTCGACGTGAAGCGTCGTAATACACCTCATAATCCTTGCTCTGATCTGGCAGAATCAACACTGGTGATGTAACCAAACGTTTTTTCAACTCCTGGAAACTGGCCTCACATTACTCAGTCCATTTGAACTTGGTATCCTTCTTCAACAACTCCGTCATAGGCTTCGCAATTTTTGAGAAATTCCCAATGAATCTCCGGTAGTATCCTGCAAGTCCAAGAAAACTCCGGATCTCTCCAACTGTTGTTGGTGCTTCCCAATTTGTCACAGTGACAACCTTGGTGGGATCTACTACTATACCTTCTCCGGATATAACGTGTCCGAGGAATCCAACTTCCTTCAACCAGAACTCACACTTGCTGAACTTGGCATATAATTGATGTTCTCTGAGCTTCGCAAGTACCAAACGCAAATGCTTCTTATGCTCCTCTTCATTCTTTGAGTAGACCAAAATATCATCAATGAACACCACGATGAACTTATCCAAAAACTCCATAAACACCTTGTTCATCATGTTCATGAAATATGCAGGTGCGTTAGTCAGACCAAATGACAACGGTATACTCGTATAGCCCATACCTGGTGGTAAAAGTCGTCTTAGGTATATCCTGCTCTCGAATCTTCAACTGATGGTATCCTGATCGCAGATCGATCTTGGAAAATACCTTAGCTCCTTGCAATCGATCAAACAAATCATTGATCATCGGCAGTGGGTACTTGTTCTTGATTGTTACTTCATTCAATCCTCGATAATCAACAACCATCCTTATCGATCCATCCTTCTTTTCCACTAGAAGTACTGGCGATCCCCAAGGCGAAGAACTTGGTCGAATATAACCTTTATCCAGTAACTCTTTAATCTGCTTCTTAATCTCCTCCAAATCTTTTGCGGGCATCCTGTATGGTCTCTTAGATATTGGCCCTGTGCCTAGCAAAAGCTCAATCAAAAACTCAATATCTCTATCCGGTGGCATGCCTGGCAACTCCTCTGGAAATACGTCAGGGAAATCCTTCACCACTGGTACTTCCTCCTGCACAACTCCTGATAAGGAATTTACTTGAGTCCTCTTCGGCACATGCCGGGATACATACTTGATCCTTCTTCCTTCTGGCGTCGTATGCAAAATTGACTTACTGGCGCATTCAATGTTCCCTCCATACTTTGATAACCAAACCATGCCGAATATCACATCCAATCCTTGAGATTCCAATACTATTAGGTCCGAGGGAAATACATAGTTGCCAATCCTTAACGGTAACCGATCACACCATAGACTAGACATATACTCTGCTCCAGGCGAGGTTACTAACATGGGTGACCTAAGGGCTTGGGTTGGCAGTTTATACTTATCCACAAATCCCCTTGAGATGTATGAATGTGATGCACCAGTATCAAAAAAACGAATGCAGTAAATGACTTAACCAAAAACTTACCTATTACTGCATCTAGCTGAGCTTCAACCTCCTCCACGTTAAGTGGTTCACCTGTCCCCTATAGAAAGGGTTCGGCTTCTTCCCAGAGCTTACATTGCCAGGGGCTTCAGGACATTCATTGGCGTAATGTCCAGTCTTCTGGCACTTATAACAAGTGACTTGGCTCAGGTCTCTCTTGGCTGGTGTTGATGGGTTGGTACGGTTCTGGCCGTTGCTTCCTCCATTCCCATTACCATTCTTGGGGCCATGATGATTGTGCTTGCTACCTCCTCCATGGGTATGCTGAAAATGTCCTCCCGGTTTAGAGGTAAAACGTGGCTTCTGCTGAGCTCCAGAATTGTACTTCCCTTGTCCATACTTCCTCTTACGGTTCTCAATCTGTTGCTGCTTCTCTTCAATCATAAGAGCACGATCTACCAACTCCTGGTAGTTTTTGAAAGTTGCTACCATCAATTGCATGCTCAACTCATCATTCAGTACTTCCAAAAATTTCTCCTGCTTAGCTGCATCCGTAGCAATGTCATCCGGGGCATAACGTGCTAACTTACTAAAGTCATCCACATATTGGCCAACTGTCCGTCCTCCTTGGCACAAGTTGTGAAACTCATGCTTCTTCATGGCCATAGCTCCTACTGAAACATGGGCAGTACGGAAAGCCTGCTGAAACTGATCCCATGTTACAGTGTCGATAGGATAAGTGGCTGTGAAATTCTCCCACCATGATGCTGCGGGTCCTTCAACCTGATGTGCGGCAAAACGCACCCTCTCCGCATCTGTGCATCCTGCTGTGGTTAACTCCCTTGCTGTCTTGCGGAGCCAATCATCTGCAACAATCGGCTCGGTGCTACTGGAGAACACCGGTGGATTCAGCCTAAGAAAACGGGTTAAGTGATCAACAGGTGGTGGCGGTGGTGGGTTGTTGTTGTTGTTCCCTTGATTCTGATTCTGGACTAGCAACTGCATCAAGGCATTCTGCTACCGGATTAACTGAGTGAGCTCCGGTGGGAAAGCAAATCCATTGTCACGTCTCGGAGGCATCTGAGGGTTTAGAAAATATGAGAATATAGAATAGAATGTGGTCTAGAGAGAAAACACTACCCAAATGCACATGAGACTAATGCAAACAAAATAACTTCATTCAAATCAAACAAGGCATACAACGGTCTATCTATCGTTACAAAAGTGCTCGGGCTATACTAGATACATGGGGGAATACTACTACTGTTATGGTGGTCGACTAGAAAAACTGCTCAGATGAAGACTCCATGATATCTGCTCCAGCTTCATCAACATAGTCATCATCGCTATCGTCTGGGTCCGAGTCGGTGTCGTCGATGATGATGTAGTTCTCTAGACAAGTGCAATCTTCGTCTTCTCCTCTAGTCGCGGGAAATCCCATGAATACTTTTAGCTTCTTCTTCAGATCATCGTTCTTCTCCACGAGTGTTGCTATTTCCTCCTCATATCCATCGCATGTAGACTTGAGTTCTTCTTCCAGCTCCGTGATCTTGGTCATGGCCTTCTTCAGGTCTATCATGCCGGCGCACATATGGTTCTCCTGGCGTCGAATGTGCTGGTTTAACTCCTGGATGAAAGTTGCAATTGATCTATCCTTCCTGGTGCTGATCATCTCCCATTGCTCATCTCGGCGCCCACAAATCTGGTAAATAGTATCCTTGAGATCCTTGTGGTAGACTTCTCTAATGCGTCCCATAGTGATGTGGGCTGCCATGCTCTTTCCTAGACTCTAGGTTGGTGCATCAAAGGAAAACTCTATGGGCTCAGTGAAGGGCATGAACGTCCTTCCTGGAACTTGAACTTGAATCATCCAGCGCTCCTCTTCAGGTAAAGTGGCGTTGTAGGTTCCGGTGAAGCTTGGTACTCCGATGTTCAGGTATCTAGTGACTTCCTTCAAGTGACGTCCAAAGGGTGTATCTTCATCCGGTTGCGTGAACTTGTTCCTTACATCTGCCATCCTAAAAGAGTAGAAAAGATGAGGAGTCAGAAATGAGAAGAGTGAGTAGTGATCTAGGGCTTTGGCTTAGTGGTCGTGTCCTACAGTCAGCGTGTGCTCTGATACCATCTTGTAGCAACCAGACCTCAAACAGTCTGATCTCTAAGCTTTAGTGTCATCCCTCGATCAGTAATGCTGACACGCACAGTACTTGAAGGATTTATAACAGAGTAGCAATCACACACTTATTACATCGAATGTCTCAAAAGAGAACTTATTACAATAAATATGGCTTAAGGCCATCTAATAACGATAACAGCGGAAGGCTTGGAAGATAAGTGAGTCCATCAACTCCAACGGCATCACTGAGTATAGAACCACGACCTAAAGGCACCTTACTCGTTGTCTGAAAAGTCTGCAACATGAACGTTGCAGCCCAAAAACGGGTCAGCACATAGAATATGTTGGCAATGTAACACATAGAGAGTAATGAAAGAATAAAGCTATACTACATGCATATATGACTGGTGGAAAGCTCTATGGTTACAGTTTTTGCATAAAGCCAATTTTTCCCTACTGCAAAGGAATAAATTTTTATTTAACTATCATGGTGGTTGTTGAACATTGAGAAGATAGACATCCTCTCAATCCCAATTAAACATTATCAATAAAACCCAACAATATTAATTAAAGTAACATGATGAGATTCACATGATAATCCAAGTACTAGATACTCAAGACGTCCATAACCGTGGACATGGCTAACCATGATTAGTTTATACACTTTGTAGAGGTTTGCGCACTTCTCCCCACAAGACTCGATCTCCTCCATTGGGATTCTCGCACTACATGATGTTTGAGAAACGGATGACCGAGACATAGTCTTTCAGAAGCGTTAGCACCTTACGATTGGGTAGACAGTACCAACCTACATCCCCTACATCTGCTAGTCTACCACTATAAGAGTTCGCACGACTTAGTCAACTATGCTAGAGCCCATAGTAGCTTGTGGCTGCACACGGAAGTTTCTAGTATGAATAATCTCATGATCCCTTTGAGCCTGGGTGGCGGTCCATAAAGAAAAATAGGCAACCGCTGGAATACCCAGGTGCCTCAATCCACCCAGATGTGTGTTTCCTTAAATAAACCATTAATTTAACAATCTCACATCTATCATTGTAAGTGCATCTAGTGCCCCTTAGTGATTTTGGTGTATTGAAGACTTATAGGTTAAAGGACTAATGCATTTGTGAGTGTACACAGGTCTATAAGTCTATGAGGAGTTTGATATTTACAGAGAAAGTCGACCCATAAAAATGAAGTTCTTCAACTGAAGACTTTGGATCTTCGAAGACTTTTTGAAGACTTTGAAAGTGAAGAAATTGGTGTGACCATGAAGACTTGGTATTCACTCGAGGAACATGAAGCGTGAAGACTTTTGTTTTCGTAGTTTCATTTTCTCTTTCTTGAGTCATAGGAAACACCGTACTATTAAAGGGGGTCGAGGAAATACTAAGGAAAATTTCCATATGATGCTCAACTCAAAATCCTACACCTACCAATCCTTCAAGTGAAGCCATTGGAAATCTCATACAGTTCAGTCAATTTCTTCAGTGACAGAAACGAAGTTCTTCTGGTCTCTGAGGAATTTGTCCTGACTGAGGAGTTAGGAATTCGCCAGTGCGGATTTCCTACACAGTGAGGAACATGATAGCCTTGAGGATTTTGGTACTCAAAATTCCGCCCGTTGCTATGCTATGCGCGAGCTGTCCCAAAATATCTATCACCTAACGGTCATATCATTGAAGGGCATTTATGTCTTATCATGTCGGGCTGCTCAGAAAGAAACTAACACTTGTCATTTGAGAGCAACCCATCCTCTAAGGACTTTGAGCAAAAATCATCGAGTGAGGAAAAACCCAAAACCCAAACACCTACAAACCCCAAGTGATTGAGCACCACTGAAGAGATTGATCCTGCGTGGATCCGACGCTTGTTACCTTTGAAGACTGTGCTTCTTCCAGACGGTTAGGCATCATGGTCTAGAGCATCCAAGAGGAATTGTGGATCGCCGAGTGACCAAGTGTGTGAAGGTTTGGAAGTCGCCTGAAGACTTACCACGAGTGATTGGACGAGGTCTGTGTGACCTTAGTTCAAGGAGAATACGGTGAGGACTGGGTGTCCTGAGCTGCGTGTTCAGGACTGGGTGTCCGGAACTGTGTGTCCTCGAGTTTAAATACTCAGCCGCTCCAACCAGACGTACAACTGAGACAGCAGTTGGAACTGGTCTACCAAATCATTGTCTTCACCAAGCTTACTGGTTATATTTCCTCAACTCTTTCATTTCCTCATAACTATGTTGTGTGCTTGTTCATATCTGTGCTTGAAGACTTTGACTGAAGACTTTCTCAATTTCCTCAGTTCAATTTCGTCAGTCTGTTTGTCTTCATCCTATGTTATCATGTGCTCACGCTACCTGTACTCTGTGTCTGTCTTCATTTCATCATGAGGACCATGTTTGTATTCTGTCATGTTTACTTTTGAGTACTTATTCCGCTGCTAGTAGTTCTTCGCTAAGGAATTTCCTCACTGGAAAATTCCTCAGTGAAGAATTTCATAAAAATCACCTATTCACTCCCCCCCACTCTAGTCGATATAACGCACTTTCAATTGGTATCAGAGCAAGGTACTCCCTTGTTCTGTGTGATTTTGGTTTAACCGCCTGGAGTTTTAGTTATGTCGACCGCAAGTATGATCAAGGTCTCTGCTGGGTATCCTACCTTCGATGGGACGGACTACCCCTACTGGAAGAATAAGATGCGAATGCATCTTGAAGCAATTGATAATGATCTCTGGTATGTTGTGGAAAATGGTGTTCCCTCAGTCACACCTTCCCTGAATGCTGCTGATGTGAAGAGATTCAAGAAACTCGACTCTCAAGCAAAGAATATCATATGTGGCCATCTGAGCAAAGGACAGTATGGTAGAGTGAGTGCTTTGGAGACAGCGAAGCTTATCTGGGACAGGTTGTCCAAAGTGAATGAAGGAGTCTCAACTCAGCGTGACTCTCGAGTTGATGTTCTTTGCAATCTCTTCAACCGCTTCAAAAGACTCGACAATGAAAATGTTCAACAAACCTTCGATCGCCTCACTGACATCTCAAATGAGCTTCAAGCACTTGGTGCCACTGACATCACCGACCATGAGGTGGTGAAGAAATTGCTGAGATCGCTTGATTCCTCATTTGACACTCTAGTATTGATGATACAAGAACGTGCTGATTACAAGTCACTTGATCCCGCTAATATTCTCGAAAGGCTAAATACTCATGAGTTCCAACTTGCTGAAAAGAGAGATCTCTATGGTTCAAGCTATGGCAGAACACGTGCACTGAAGGCCAAGGCAGTGTCTGAGTCTGAAGATGAAGACTCTGGTAGCAGCCTTGGTGGTCCTGAAGAACTGAGCCATGATCTGGCTCTGCTCATGAAGAAGTTCCAAAAGTTCTCAAGACGTGGTCACCTTGGAAGATCCTCAAGGAGCAATGATTCCTCACCCAGTGACTACAAGAAGAGGCTCTGTCACAAGTGCAAGAAACCTGGACATTTCATTCAAGATTTTCCTCAGTGGGAAAAGGAATCAAATAAGAAGAAATACAAGGATTACAGTTCTGATGATGCGAAGAAAAAGAAGAAATCCACAAAATCTTCATCATCAAAATCCTCAAAGTCTTCATATCACAAGAAGAGCAGCTCCAAGAAGGCTAGGGCATTCATTGGCAAGGAAATGGACTCTGAGGCTGAATCTGAAGAAAATGAGGAAGAGGAGACATCTAAGGAGTCCGAATCCGGAGTGGCGAGCCTAGCTCTCGCTACTGCATTCGTCATCAAGTCTATCTTCAACACTGAATAAAATGACCTCACCAACAAGGTTGATGAAGGCAATGATGACTATGCTCCCACCTATTGCTTCATGGCAAAGGGTGCCAAGGTACTCAAATATACCTCCTCTGAATCAAGTGAGAATGAATCTGATGAAAACCTTAAGCCCAGCTATTCTAGACTTGCTAAGATTGCTATAAAACAACAAAGGGCTTTAGAAAAGGTTCAAAACATGCTAGACAAAAGTGATGATATGTTGGGTGAAGAAATGGATCGCACTAAAACTTTGACTGAAAATCTTCAGAGACTTCAGTCCAAGCTTGACAAACTTCAAAGTCATCATAACACTCTCTTATCGGATCATGAGAAGCTTTCTTATGAATTTATTCAAAGAAAGCAAGACCTTGAGAAGATAAGAGTGAGTTATGAAGATCTTCAGAAGGAGCGCGATTCATTACTTGCTCAACAAATCAGCGCTTCTCAGGAAGAGTTTGTTCCTCCATGCTTGAAGTGCATTGAACGTGAATCTGCTAATTCTTCACCTGAATGTTCAAATGCTGCTAATGTTTCAAATTCTTCACATGCCTCTGCTATCACTAATTCCTCATCTGAGGACATTGCTAGTATCACTGACGATGCAGGGCTGAAGAAATTGTACATGACAGGCATGTACAAAAGTCTCAAAGGGCATCAGACTCTTTGTGATGTTCTTAAAAAGCAGATCCTCAACAGGAACCCTAGGAAAGAGGATATTGCCTTTGGGAGGAAACTCAATGCTGATGGTACATATTGGAAGCCTGAGTAGTACCCCAAAACTACATGGGTTGCTGCAAAGGGGCCTCCAGTTGATCCATCTAACTTATCTGGATTTGCATGTGAATCTCCTCGTTCTGATGATGAGTCATTTGACTCCAAGTATAAACTGTTCAAAAATTAGAATGGTGAAGTATTTGCTAGATATGTTGGCACTAACTGCAGGAATGGCCCCCCTATGAAGAAAATCTGGGTTCACAAAAGATGCCTTGAAAATCTTCAGGTGAATGTCATCACGACGCCACCTGTGAAGAATAGGAACCCCAGATCATATTCTTCATATGGACCAAATTCTTCATATGGATCATATTCCTCAAAAGGATCATTGTCCTCATATGAACATCATCATGCTAACCCGTCTGTTTCACAGGGAAGATCTAAGGATTATGGATATGTGCATTATTCTTCAAATCATGACGCCCATAAGTCCTCGAAGAATTTCTCTACTTACTCTTATGCTTACTCTAACCCATCTTATGTGAAACGAAATGGACTGGCTTATATTCCATCCTTCTCGTATGGAGCTCGCAGAATGATGAACTCTTTGCCACCCCTTCCGATGTGGGTGGTGAAGAAAAGGAACTAATCTCTTCTGCAGGGTCAGGTCTCCAGACGTACGTAATCGTCTGAAGAATTTACTAGAGACCTGAGTATGCCTGATAGAACGCAGGCTAATCATGAAGAAATGAACTTTCATTTCTCACATCCTCATATTTCTTTATCTGTTCTTTTGCTTGATGAAATTGATCTGATGAATTGATGTCATATTCTTCATTGATGAAGTATATGAGTTTGTAAGCTGCACTAATTCATCTGCAGGATGATCAACCCAAAACCACTGAGTGGGTCCTCGATAGTGGATGTACAAATCACATGACTAGTGACAAGAATCTATTGATGGATGCTCCATTATCTCCGTCGCATCTGAAGCATATCATCTTTGCTGACAAAGGCAAAAGTCAGGTATTGGGTCTAGGTAAGGTTCCGATCACAAAGGATCGACACATGGACAAAGTCATGCTTGTTGAGTCCTTAGGATACAACCTTATGTCTATCTCAATGCTTTGTGATCTTGATATGGTTGCTGTCTTTGGCAAGTACCGCTATGTTGTGGTTATGGAAGCTGACAATTCCAAAGTCTTCGAAGGATTTAGGAGAGGAGACTTGTATATTGTTGATTTCTCTACAGGACCACAACCAGGCGTGTGCTTACTTGCAAAAGCTTCAGAAGGCTGGCTCTGGCATCGACGACTTGGTCATGCAGGCATGAGGAATTTGCACACGCTTGCGAAGAAGAAGCATGTCATTGGCATTAAGAATATCAAATTCCTCAAGGATCACTTATGCGGAGCCTGTGAAGCTGGAAAGATGACCAAGGCCAAGCATCCAGCGAAGACTATCATGACCACTACTCGGCCATTTGAATTGCTTCACATGGATCTCTTTGGTCCTAATCATTATTCTGCTATTTCAAATGAAGCATCTCAATATGGCTTTGTTATTGTTGATGATTATTCTCGCTACACATGGGTACACATTGTTACTTACAAACATGAAGTGCAGGAAATCTTCAAACGATTTTCCTCGAGGGCTTCAACCAACTTTGGAGTGAAGATCAAGCACATCAGAAGTGACAATGGCACTGAGTTCAAGAATTCTGGTCTCGATGACTATCTTGATGAACTTGGTATTACTCATGAGTTATCTGCTCCTTACACTCCTCAGCAGAACGGCGTCGTGGAGCACAAGAACGGGACTCTTGCTGAGATGGCTCGCACTATGCTTGATGAATACAAAACACCTCATCGATTCTGGATTGAGGCAATTGACACTGCGTGCCACATCATCAACAGAGTATATCTTCACAAATTCTTCAAGAAGACTGCCTATGAACTCCCCACTGATACGAAACCGAATGTAAGTTATTTCAAAGTCTTCGGTGCTAAATATTGGATTAGAGATCCTCATCACAACTCAAAATTTGTACCGAAAGCACATGAAGGTTTTATGCTTGGTTACGGAAAGGACTCGCACACCTACAGAGTCTTCAACAACGTTCTTCACAAGGTTGTTGAAACTGTAGATGTGCGGTTCGATGAAACTAATGGCTCACAAAGAGAGCACCTAACTACTGTGATAGATGAACCAGCACCTCAGGAAACTATCAAGTTCAAGGCTACTGAGGATGTCATTCCCACTGAAGAATCTGCTGAAGAATTCATTCCAAAACATGAAGAACGTCGAGCTAATGCACCTGAAGAAAATACTGAAGAAAATGGTGCTGAAGAAAATGTTGATCAAATTCTTCAACGACAACCAGCTCATCCTCGAATTGCAAAAGAAGTGCAAGTTGAAAAGATCATCAATGACATCAAAGCGCCAGGTCCTCTCACACGCTCAAAAGCTTCACATTTATCTAAATTTTGTGGGCACTATGCTTTTGTCTCTATTACCTAGCCCACTAAGGTAGATGAAGCATTTCTGGAGCCTGAGTTGATTCAGGCCATGCAAGAAGAATTAGATCAGTTCGAGCTCAACAATGTCTGGGAATTGGTCAAACGTCCAGATCCTCGCAAGCACAATATCATCAGCACAAAGTGGATCTACCGCAACAAGCAAGATGAAAATGGCCTTGTGGAGGCACGGCTTGTAGCTCAAGGCTACACACAGGTTGAAGGAATTGATTTCGATGAAACTTTTGCACCTATTGCTAGACTTGAGGCTATTCGCATATTACTTGCTTATGCTAACCATCATGATATCACTTTATATCAAATGGATGTGAAAAGTGCATTCCTCAATGGTAAGCTTGAGGAAGAAGTATATGTTGCTCAACCCCCAGGTTTTGAAGATCCAAAGAATCCTGACAAAGTCTTCAGACTCAACAAGGCCCTCTATGGCCTCAAGCAGGCCCCACGGGCGTGGTATGATAATTTGAAGGAATTCCTCATGGCAAAAGGCTTCAAACCCAGTTCACTCGACCCTACTCTTTTCACTAAATCTTATGATGGTGAATTGTTTGTGTGCCAAATATATGTTGATGATATTATCTTTGGCTGTACTGACCAACGTTATAGTGATGAATTTGCCTATATGATGAGTGAAGAATATCAAATTTCTATGATGGGAGAGTTGAAATTTTTCTTAGGTCTTCAAATTCGTCAACAACGCAATGGCATATTCATATCTCAGGAGAAATACCTCAAGGATGTACTGAGGACATTCGGCATGCAAGATTGCAAAGGCGTCAAAATTCCTATGCCCACAAATGGCCATCTGTGCACTGATGAAAATGGTATCGACTTCGATCATAAGGTATGCTGCTCCATGATTGGCTCTTTATTGTACCTATGTGCATCTAGGCCAGATATAATGCTTAGTGTTTGCATGTGTGCCCGATTTCAAGCTAGACCGAAGGAATCACACCATAAGGCTGTGAAGCATATTCTTCGATATCTAGCTCACACACCAACACTTGGATTATGGTACCCCAAGGGCTCGGTTTTTGATCTTGTTGGATATTCTGACTCTGACTATGCTGGTAATCGTGTGGACTGCAAGTCAACATCTGGTACATGTCATTTCCTCGGACGATCTTTGGTCTGTTGGTCCTCGAAGAAACAGAACTGCGTATCACTATCTACTGCTGAAGCTGAGTATATTGCCGCTGGTTCCTGTTGTGCTCAATTGCTATGGATGAAGCAAACTCTCAAGGACTACGGCGTCAACATGAAGAATGTGCCTCTCTATTGTGACAATGAGAGTGCCATCAAGATTGCTCACAACCCAGTTCAGCACTCAAAGACAAAGCACATTCAGATTCGTCATCATTTTCTTCGTGATCATGTGTTGAAGGGCGACATTTCTATTGAGCATGTGAAGACTGAAGAACAGCTAGCCGATATCTTCACAAAGCCCTTGGATGAGAAGAGATTTAGCAAGTTGCGGTGTGAGCTAAATATCCTAGAATCTTCGAATGTTCTTTGAAAAGTACACTCATCCTAACACTTATGCAAAATTGATGACTTAGATGTGCAACACATGAAGAAACGTTCTTCTTCAATCAATGAAGAATAACACTCTTAATGTGAAGAAATTAACGAAGAATTTGATTCTCAGAACTCTACGATAATTGTACGCGGTGTCTGAAATTGTCTTCACTGTTTCCGACGTTTTTCTTCATTGGCTATATATATATAGAGAGAGAGAGAGAGAGTAACACTATTCTGATCCTGGGATTAGAATAACTATTTGGATCACGATCGGCCCTATAGGAGCCGCGGAGGTCCTCCTGAACTCTCAAACCGCCGCACCAGCGTCGTCTAAGAAAGGCTCGTCCCCCGATCCCCTGATCCCATCGCCGCCAAGCCCCCGCCCCCCGACCAACTCACCTCCGGTGCCCCACCCCGAACTCCACGCCGCCGGTGCCGAGCCCCGCCTCGAACCTCCCCGCATCGGTGCCCCGCCCCACCTCTCCTGCCTCGGCCCGGAGCCCCCGCCGCCAGTGCCTTGCTCGCCGCCGCCCCCGTCAACGCCAGACGACGTCGTCCCCGCCAAACAAAGGTGTCGTCACCGCCCTGGCAATCCCAGGCCCCAGCGGCCTCCTACTGTGACGCTGCCGCTGCGACACGATGCCGGCCTCCTCCGGCGCCGCCGCCGCCGGCCCCTGCCACCACGTGCAGCCGCGGCCCCTGTCTGTCGCTGCCGCCCCAATACCGTTGATGCCCACATCTCCTCTTCCAACTCTGGTACGGCTTCTTCCCTTACCCCAAGATCCTTTCCAAAATGGAGATTCCTGTCCCTGCTCCCCAACTGGCCTCCACATCACAGCTCTGGCATGCAGCTCCGAGATCCTCTGTCTCTGCTGGCTCTAATCACCTCCGCCAGCGTCGGGCTCTATACGTCGGTTGTTCTTCTTCACCTGGGCCGACTGCTTCCTTAGATTTTGTAGAGCACCATTCTGTGCAGTCCAAATTGTTGATTTTTAGCAGGGCAATCTGTTCATTGACTAGTTTTGTGCGTTCAAAAATAGTAGAACAAAAGTTGATGAATCAATTTTTTATAGTAAAAACAGTAGGCTACTTGCTTCGTACTTCTGTTATTTGATTTTTGAATAACAAAAGTTCTCCTCTTTGTCTGCAGAAAACCCCAGTGTATCACATTTGTTTGTCGTTATCCTCTGAAAAATGGCATTGTTGCAGGTCAGTTTCGCCTGATGCATCAGTCCAGTTGCAAAAAATAAGAGCATTATACCTTGTTGTCTACTCCGCTGACTTCTTTTCCTATACTATGTAGGTCAGCTTCGTCTGATGCATCAGTTCAGTTTCATAGTGTGCGATAGGCATGATCCAGTAACCATGGCATTCCATCCCCACACGCCACCGCTGGCCGTCAACCAATCCACCATTGTCCTCGGCCACCACACAAGCACTGCCGCTCCTGCGTCTCTGGCCACATCAACCTTCTCGCGAGGGCCACCTTGACCTTCCCAATGAAGGTTCATCCATGGAGCGGACGCTCCCGCCACTCCACCGCCGCGTTGTGCCTGGCTCGCTTCACGTCTCCGCCCTCTGTCACCAGTGCGCTGCCGCCGCATAGAGCTTCCAACACACCGCCTTGGCCTGCCCTTCCAGTGCCAAGCTTCCCTTGTGCGACGTTGGCTACCACTCATGGCAGAGCGGCTACTTCCCTCGCCACTGTGCCAGCAGCTAGCGGTTGTTCGCCCCCTGGCCTGCTCTAGCTTCATTGTCTTCAGAAAAGTTCAGAAAAAATAACTGAACTCATGTGTTATTTCATCAAAAATACCGAGGGAAAAATTCAGAAATGATTTTCCCACAAACAGAAGTTTATGTCGCTATTTGTTGTTAGTTCAGAACGTCCCACATGCACGGATCCGGTGGTGCTTGACTGTAGTGAGCCGTCGACGCTACCACAACACCCGATGGAAGCCGAGTCAACTGTAGCCAAAAGGAGGGATTAGTATAGCTGTTTGTGGAGTTCATATCCATACATGGCGTCTTCTTGGTGGAATCGGCCAACATGAATTTGCTACAGGTTAATACTACAAGCACTTCACTTGACTAGTCCCTTCAACTTGTAGTTGTTGTTGTCAACTCTTAGTCATTCGCTTCTGCACAAAGTGCTGATCTTTTCCTATTGCGTGAGTAGCTCAGTGGTGGTGGCTTTGGGGATGGATGAGAACAAAGGTGTGTGTGTGGTAGAAAAAAGGTTCCACGAAACTTGTATTTTCTTCATATATACTCGGGTTATTTTGGTCATTGGACTATGGATGTTTACGACATTGGACTGCTCTAATTTTACTGAACATATAAAAGAAATGGAAGCACAGGATAAGGCAAACGCATGTTCTGGTCTCTTGAGAAGATAAGGAACATGATTGGGCTGAAAACATGTGGTGGTAAAAATTCCACGGTTTTTTAGTTTAAAAAGTAACATTCTCAACTTTTGTAGTCGTTTATTTTGCTTTGTTCAACCTATGCAAAAAAGGAAGCAAGCTCATGCATCTTGTTACAAATCATTTTTTCATTAAAATAGGTTGCAAAAAAATTGTAAGCATATTTTTTACCATGCCGCACCAGGCCCATCATTTATTTGTGCCCTCTTTGTAGGAATACTTGTTAAATGGCTACTCGTTTGTACATATGTTAAATAATATTCACTTGCTCTCATGTGTTAAAAAAT
Source organism: Triticum urartu (assembly GCF_003073215.2). Lineage (NCBI taxonomy): Eukaryota > Viridiplantae > Streptophyta > Magnoliopsida > Poales > Poaceae > Triticum > Triticum urartu. The sequence goes on from NC_053022.1 coordinate 474,159,783, forward strand.
ACCGGCAACTCCGAACGTAAAACAAGTTCAACTATGAGAACACACGAAATTCAAAAAGTACATGTTAAAAAAACATCCCTTGTAGTTATAAAACAAACATGCACTATATTAAAGCATATCGACAAAATCAATCATTGTGAAAAAGTAGTGCACTGTTCAAAAAGGATTTTAGTTTATATACAATATAACCAAATTTTAATTTAAAAAACACAAAGATGATTGATATTTGTACAAAATATGTATTTTCTGATTTCTAAAAAACAAACAAGGTCAAATTAAAACAAAATAGATATAATTCAAAAAAGTTTTAAACGAAAAAGGATTTTCCTTGTTTCTAAAAACCTTAGAAGTTCAAATTTCAAGAACGGGGTGGTTTGATGTTTATTAGAACACAAGGATTTCCTCCAATACTATATAATAAACCAAGAAGTTTTAATAAAAAAGATAGAGAAGTTCAAAACTTTTTGACGGGAATTTCATAAGAAGTTTGAACCAAAATGACAAAAGTATTTCAAAAATAACACAACACTTTCAAGCAAGTATTTCACTGTTTCTAGAAATCATAAATTTTCATTTTTTTCGTAGCTTACCTATTGAGTGAAGTTCATAGTGAAAACAACAAGAAGGTCAAGTACTGCAAGGAATGCATTTCAGGTGAGAATAAAATATTAAAATTATAGAAAAATAAAAGCTTAAAAGGTTTGTTGAAAGAAGTTCAAGTGCTCCGTCTGGAGAAGTTCAAAAATTCTTGTGAGAGAGGTTCACCTTGTATTTCCATGTTTAGTTTTTTCCATATAAAAATCTAATACAATTCTTTACTCAAAATATAAAAAGGTGAAGATAAAATTGAAATAATAGAGAAGTTCGGAGTTTATTGAAACCTAGGACTTACCTGTTCCAAAAATAAAAAAACACATAGCCATTTTTTGCACTTTTAAAAACAACTCATAAACGAAAAAAAATGGTTGCTAGAAGTTCAAGTGCTCGGCGAGGAAAAGTTCAAAAAATTCTTGCGAGAGAGGTTCACCGTGTATTCAGATGTCCAAAATACCTAAAGAAATATGTTGTTTTTTGTGTTTTAAAATAACTCTCTCAAACTAGAGAGAAGTTCAACATGATAATAACCGGAGGTTCACGTACTACATGGTGTGTGTTTCATATAAGAAAAATACAATAAAGTGAAACAAAGTGAAGTTCAAACAGACTTGCCCCAGATGTTCAACTACTTCACACAGTGCAAAAAACAACACGTCAAAAACAGATGTGAAGTTCAACAAAACATGCCCGAGAAGTTTAACTACTTCACGCAGTGCATTTCCATTCACGATGAAGGCAGAAATCATGATCTCATCATTTTCTAATTTACTTCAAAACGACAGGAATATCATTTGTGTAAGTTCAAGTCCTCGGTCGGAGAAAGTTAAAAAAATATTGTGAGATAGGTTTATACAAAAGAAATATCATTTGAGTAACACTAGCGAATGGATGATAATATTACAAACAAAAATACGTCACAGAAGTTCAACGTGAAAACAGCAGGAAGTTCACCTACTACACTGAATGAATTTCAGATGAAAAACTTTCAAAATCGTTGCGAGTATGAAAAAACGATCAACACGGGAAACTTGCATGCTTACAGCAGCTTTCCATCGGTATATCACCCGCTCAATTCCCGTGAGTGGGATGGAGAGCTACGAGCAGTGGATGGAGACCTACGAGCAAAAAAATCACGTGAAAAACAGAGTGAAGTTTAGGTACACGTGCCAAGAAGTTCAGGTTCTTCACGCGGTGCATTTTTGAAGAATCTGTTTCGCGATAAAGGCAGAACGCATGATCCCGCCATTTTCGAAATTACTTGAAAACGGCTAGGAATCAGAGAAAACCATAAACATGAAAAAAAATCGCATTTTTCGTAGCTTTTCAGCGGTATATTATTTGCCCCATTCCGATAAAGTTTGTAGAAATTATGGCGAAAATACGTTTTTGCCATTTTCAAAACTGACTTAAAACCGTAAAGAATTGGGAGAAACAATACATACCAAAAAGTTTCGCATTTGTTCAAGCTTTCCAACACCATATCATTTGCTGCATTCGGACACATAGTTAAAAAATTAGCTCGAAAATACAAACTCGGTAGGACTTGTACCATTTTCTAAATTACTCTTAAACCATTCAAAATTAGAAAAAAAAACTTTCAAGATGAAAAAGTAGCACATTTTCATAAGCTTTCCAACGCCGTATCATATGCCTCCATTGGAGTAGCCGTTTAGAAATGACATCGAAAAAACGAACTCAGCTATTCGGTTTACGAAATTTTATGTTTTTTCAAATTACTCTTTAACCATAAGGAATTAGAGAAAACTTTCAACATGTGGAAGGAGTGGTTTTGCAGCAGCTTTCCAACGCCATATTATATGCCTCATTCCGATAAACGGTTTAGAAATGCGATCGAAAATATGATTCATGTTTTTTGTGCAAAGAAAAAACGGTTTTCAAAACTGCTCTTAAACCGCTTATATTTTGCCAAAAATTTAAATTGGGTCATGATATTGGTGTCCATAGCTTTCCAACGGTATATCGCAAACCCCATTTGAGCAATGTTGGCGGAAGTTCAACCTAGTTCACAAGGAAGTTCAATGTACTACTAGTGGGGCAGGTGAGGTTGTGATCAGAATATTATTCTGATCCCGTGATCAGAATAGTGTTTATGTCCTCTACAGCATTCACTTATTGCTATTTCTTCAAGTTGATCTTTCTGCTGAGTGAATGTGATCGGACCCTTCCCCCTCTATGCTATACTCAACCCAATCTATTCACAAATTCTTCATGTGCGTTCTATTTGAAACTTGTTCAAAATCTTCACCGTGTCCTTGTCAGCTGAAGAAATTGCGAACGGAACTTTAAAACCTATCTTATCTAAATTTTTGGCTTTGCCGCTCAAACCGTTCCGCATCCCACGATATACTTATCCACTCACCCACGATCTAACACGATCTCCACCTCTCACTACGTGGGTGACACATGTCATGCGAATGAGAAGGGTCAGGGGCACGTTCGTCCAATTTCTTCGAGCGAGCAATTTTTCACCGTGGCTATAAATACCCCTCCTTCCCTTCCTCACTTCTTTTACTCCGCTCGATCTCTCTCTCCAGCTCGAGCTTCTCAAACCCTAGCGCCGCCGCTACTTCATCGCCGCCGGTGAGGAAGAGCTTCACTGCCTCGACCTCGTCGCCGACGTACTCATGCCGACCACGGAAATCTTCACTCCGCCGCCGCCGTAGCCGTCTTCCTCCGCCAAGTTAGGGCGTGGAAGATCTGCACAGACGAACTTCACATCTCCTTACTCCAGTTCATCGTGTTCTTCGTCCAGGGTAATTAAAAGTTACTTTTACTACCCTCGTTGATTCGAATGATTATCTTCAAAATCTTCAAAAGTGTTTTTCTTCATAGTTTCACACACTAAACACCTCACAAGTCATCTGTTCTTGATTCGTTTCTCTAAGCATCAATTTTCTTCAAGATTCCTCAATTGTGTGGATCTTCGATCTATACAACTCTGGAACCTAAGACAAAGAACGCTTAGTGAAATTCTTCAAGACTCATCTGGTCAAATTCCTCAAACTTGTTCTTTTGAAAAACCCTCTGAGAACGCATATGACCTCTCCAAATTCCTCGCAACTATACTCTGTTCACAGGTACACATGTCAGTTGCTGAATCACTAGGTTCTCATCAACTTAACTCATTTGCAGCGTTCCTTGAAGAAAAGTTGCATACTCCTTCAGAGAATTCAATTGTTCAAATTCCTCAACTGAAGAAAATGGCTGACGGTGAGAAGCCACAAAAAGGGAGGAAAGAGGCCTGGGGTAAATACAGCGTGTGAGATCCCTGATGAAATATATGCTGGGTACTGCACACCTACTGAGGAAACCAAGAATGAGCGCAAAGTGTGCATTCAGAAGATAGAGAGGAGATGGGCAAGAGAATGGAGGGAGTACAGATATGTCACCCCTAAGTATATGAAGAAATTCGCACTCAATCCTCCATGCCCAAGAGCTCCATTGGCACCTGGCCAAATCACTGATCCCACCAGCCTCAAGCGCGGTGAGGACTATCCTGATGAATGGGCCAAGCGCCAAGCCAAGTTGGCTAAGCAAGCCAAAGAAGCAGTGAGGAAATTCAATGAAGACTCTGCTGCTGCTGCCTCTGCTGAGGCCTTTGCTGTCAAGCCAAAGAAGGCTATGTCAAAGAAGCCTGCGCACAAGCCAAGTGCTTCACCAACGATGCCCTCAAGGCCAAGTTCCTCAGCAATGCCCTCACGGCCAGAATCCTCAAAGCCCTCACGGCCAATTCCTCATGCTGCTCTAGTTCCTCCAAAGTCCTCAGCTCCTCCGCCTAAGCCCTCAGCTGTTCTGACTAAATACTCAGCACCTGTGCATCTCGCCTCGTGCCAAAGGACTGCAGGCATCTCCATTGCCTCAGGTGTCTCAGCTAGTTCCTCATCTGCACCAAGTTCCTCAGCTGGCCCCTCACTTCTGAAGACAAAGGCCACTGTTGGACAAGGTCCTCGCCCAAGTCCTCAGAAGAAACAAGTCGCTTTCCAAGTGCTGTCTGAAGAAGACGAAGCTGATGATGAAGAACTTGCCAAAATCATCAGAGATAGGCAAGTCAGTGCCGCTAGTGCCAAAGGAACCAATGTGCCACTATTTTTGGATCCCAAGTTGATCCTCGACTGCATTGATGTTTGGCACAAGGACCCCAACACTCCCATGCCTGACCTCAAGCTGACTCCTGGCCAAAGTCACATGCTGACTCATTTCATTCAAGAAGAAAAGTGGAAATTTGAGAAGGCCAGGCAGATCAAGAAAGCGCAATACAAGAAGGAGAAATTTCTAAAGAACAACATTGTCACTATGACAACTGATGAACTTGTAAAATTCCAATCTGAAATCAAAACCCTCAGCGATGACTTCAAAGCCTACTATGCTGATTGGCAAGGAGCCAAAGTCAGATTTGTAAAGATAACTGAACAGTTCACTTCCAATGTTGCAGCCCCAACGCAACAAGAAATTCCTCAGGCTGAAGCATCTGCTCAGCCTACTGAAGAAAATGCCAGCACCGCTGATGAAAATCAGGCTGCTGAAGAAAATGTGAGTTCCAGGGCTGATGACTGCATTCCAGCCGCAGAAGAAATTGCCAGGGCACCCACTAGTGGTGCGCCTGAAGAAAATGAAGAACTCAGGGCAACTGCATCAGTTGTGCCTGAAGAAAATCAACCAGATTCCTCAGCTGCTCCTGCACCAACTTCAACTCCAATCCTTCCATCTGCATCAGATGTGAAGAAGACCAAGGCTACAGAGCATGCTGCAGTGAAGAAAAGGAAAGCATCAGCTGCTTCAGATTCTTCAGCTCCAAAGAAAATGAAGCCTATGACAAGTTCATTTGCTAATCCGATTGATGCTGTTCCCATCTCAACCAGGACATCAAAGGACCTTGTTCCTTTTGATGAAGAATATGTGATCCCCAGCGGATCAGATGAAGAAACTCCTTCTGCTGCTTCGTCAGAGCAGATTGATGAAGAAATTGAAGTGGATGCGATCCCTTCAACACCTATCATCTCCTCGCCCATGCCTCAGTTCACAGCTGAAGAGGCTGGCTTTGAAGAAATGGAAGATGAAGATGTGGACGTTGGCTGCTCCACACCCGTAATCAGTGATGAATTCTGGGACAGTCAACATCCAAACTCTCCAATGTTCACACCGCTGCAGCAAATACCTCAGTCGCCTGCGCCAACTGTTCAAATGGGCTCTGAAGAAACTCATCCCACTGCATCTGTCCATGAGGAAATTCCAGCCACTAGCACTGAAGAAACTGCTGCTGCTGAACAACCAACGACGCAGACTGTCACTGAGGAGGAACCACAAATTCCTCAGCCTGAAGAACCTGCGATTGAGATTCCTGAGGTCGTGATGCAACTCACTGACACCCCTCTGCCGAAGCCAAAGGATCCATTCTCACGCAAGCAAAAGTTCAAGGCTGATGATTGGTTCGGCGAGCACGTATTCTTCGAAGATTACAACCCATATAACTCTGCTCGCATTAGGAAGAGGCGTTTCTGGACTGCTAGTCAAGCCAATTTCTATTCCTCAGTGCTGTTCAACAAGGAGAAAATCTTCTACCATGAGCATATTCCTCACGTGGATATGGAATCTCTACCATGCTTCGCACCAGTCCTCAGTGTTCTTCACAATGCTGGACTGCTAAACTTTTGCTCTGACATCTACGATTGGAATGAAGAACTGATTCTTCAATTCTATGCAACGTTGCACATCACCGGAGATGTTGAAGATGTGAATTCATGGGTGCTGGACTGGATGTCTGAAAACACTCACTACACTGCACCAGCCTCTGAATTGCTTCGTGCTCTACCACTCAGTCCTCCCCTTGAAGAAGCTCGCTGCATCTACAGTGAACCTAAGCTTACAAATCATTACATGCAAGTGCTGATGAAACCTTTGAAGCCAGGTCAAGCACCAAGAACGAAATTCCTCGTGAAGGAATTGCTTTATGTGCCCAGAACTGTCTATCGTATTCTTACGAGGACAATGAGTCCTATCAAAGGCCACGACTCATCTGATGAGGAAATTGTTGGCATCATGAAGAATCTGGTATTCAACATCGTTCATGGCATTCCTGTCAATTATCACGATTTCTTCATGAGGACTCTGGCGAATGTTGCATTGTCTCCGTTTGAGCTGAAGCCTTATGCACCTTGGATTATGACATTCCTCAGGACAAGGTCTTTGTCGGTGTCAAAACCGGCGGATCTCGGGTAGGGGGTCCCGAACTGTGCGTCTAGGCCGGATGGTAACAGGAGGCAAGGGACATGAAGTTTTACCCAGGTTCGGGCCCTCTTGATGGAGGTAAAACCCTATGTCCTGCTTGATTAATATTGATGATATGGTAGTACAAGAGTAGATCTACCACGAGATCGGAGAGGCTAAACCCTAGAAGCTAGCCTATGGTATGATTGTTGTTGTATATGTTGTCCTACGGACTAAAACCCTCCGGTTTACATAGACACCGGAGAGGGTTAGGGTTACACAAAGTCGGTTACAATGGTAGGAGATCTACATATCTGTATCGCCAAGCTTGCCTTCCACGCCAAGGAAAGTCCCTTCCGGACATGGGACGAAGTCTTCAATCTTGTATCTTCATAGTCCAGGAGTCCGGATGAAGGTATAGTCCGGCCATCCGAACACCCCCTAATCCAGGACTCCCTCAGTAGCCCCTGAACCAGGCTTCAATGACATCGAGTCCGGCGCAGATTGTCTTCGACATTGCAAGGAGGGTTCCTCCTCCAAGTACTTCATAGAAGATTTTGAACACAAAGATAGTGTCCGGCTCTGCAAAATAAGTCTCCACATATTGCCACAGAGAGAATAATATTTACACAAATCTAATCTGCTGACGTATTCCGTAGTGTGACACACCATGGCCAAGCCTTTATTCGAATCGTTTTATTATCCCACCTCAGCGCGTCATGCGAGGCGGTTTCCTTGGCACGTCTTGTTAAAGCAGAGATCATGTCCCCTTATTCCGGGATTCTCATCAATACGGGCGTGGGTAACCCAACCGCTTCTAGGACTCCTAGACTATAGGCAAGTCCAAACGGCCACGGAGAGGTCGCTTGATAATCACCCTCTTTATAAAGGGACAAGGCTTTTATTTTTTTCCCTCCCGTGCTCAATCGAATCCTTCCCCCACCTCAAGCTCAAATACCCAAAGTTTAGGTCAGGTGCTCCATACCTTCAATCATGTCCGGATCTAGCCTTCAAGGCCGATGGGTGCCTTCCTCTGTCACGGAAGAAGACATCAAAAAGTTGAGGGAGGCCAGATATCTGACCGCCGAGGTTTTGCATCAGCAGCCTGCCCGAGGGCAGGCCGTCCCCTCCCCGAACCCAACGAGAACGTCATGTTCGTCTCCCACTTCCTCCGAGGTCTAGGCCTTGCTCTGGATCCTTTCGTCAGGGGTTTGATGTTTTATTACAGGCTAGATTTCCATGATCTAGCTCCGGACTCCTTTCTTCACATCACGACATTTATTGTCGTGTGTGAGGCCTTCCTCCGGGTTACCCCTCACTTTGGCCTGTGGCTCAAGACCTTTGAAGTAAAGACGAAGATGATCGAGGGGCAACATGCAGCGTGTGGAGGTGCCTCAATACGCAAGATGACAGGAGCTCCATGGCCCAAAGGTTCCATTCCAGAGGTGTCTGAATTGTGGCAACAGGAGTGGTTCTACATCACGGCTCCTAGAAGTGCCAAGTGGGCGGCCGCCCCTGTTTTCCGCTTGGGCCCTCCACCACAGCTGATGTCATGGATCAGCAGAGGTCTGAGCTGGGGTCCAGCCAAGGACGTGCCTATACTACAAAGCCGCATTCGAGATCTCTTCAATGGAGATTTTAGTTCGGTTGCGGTAATACAAGTTATGCTGGTTCGTCAAGTCCAGCCTTGCAAACGCCGGCCCCTTCGCTTGTGGGAGTTCAATCCTGAGGGACCGCGTGTCATTCAAAATTTCCTCGGCCTGACGCACGAGGAGATGTACAAGTCATTCTTCGGACCTCAGGTAGAGTGTCCGGAAATCACCGACGACATGGGCCTGAGCAGTAACCGCGCCGCCGAATAGGTAAGGAATCTTCCGACTGAACATACTATCTCTCATTTGTTACGAAGTTATTTCTGAGAGTTCGCTTTTTGACCAGGACTGGCTAACAAAGGCGAAGTTGATTCGGTGTTCGGCCCCCCTCCCTGAGGGTTTGGACAATCCGGTATTGGAAAAGATGCTCCAGGTCGCACCTTGCCCGGAGCCCTTGAAGGAAGATACTGGGGAGGATAATATGGGCGGACGCGGGCCCCCAACGCTGCCCATTCTAACCGAGGGAGCGAGCGTCCCCATGAAGGAAGACGACCGGAGGAGGAAAAGGACTGCGCCCAGGGATTCAGAAGCCGAAGCTTCCAAACGGGAGAAGAAGTCTCCCACAGAGGGTCCTACCTTGGGGGTTGCTTTTGCCGCACAAAGTCCGCGGGGGGATCAATTCTCCAGCGAGTCGTAAGTGAACCGAAATACTTTAATAGTACAGGTATGCCATCTTTTTCTTCTGAGAAAATAACCACCGCATATATCTTTGCAGTTCGGGCCTTAGCCCCTCTCAAATGAGCTCGTCTTCGGGGGATCTTCTTCCAAAGATGATGGAGAGCGAAACGCCTCCTCCGGACTCCTCCGCTCCAGAAGCGGGCGACCCCGAAGTGTCTTCGCGGAGGTCCTCTCCGAGTCCGGTGAGGCCAAAAGATAATCCCATTGACCCCCGAAGCTCCCAGTGTTCGGCTCCCGAAGAGAGCGGACAAAAGAGTCCGGCACCGTCTGGTGTGCGATCGGATGTGCTGAGGGAGTTGGTGGGGCGAGCGGCCATCTCAGATGAACACCGTGTGCTGATGAATACGGTGATGGAGAGAATCTCATCCGCCAAAAGCGGATTGCATGAAGCTTTTATGAGTCTACTGACAGGCTTTGAGGTACGTAAAATAATGTATGATAGTCCTGCACATGCTAGGTGTGCCCTGTGTAGATAGTAGCCCCTGAGACTCTGGTTGTCGTCGGAAACGACGAAAAATAGAGGATCATATTCCTAGGTAATAACCATACTTCCTCTATGTGCAGGTGATGGAAGCTCCGGTGGCTAGCCGGACTAGCGAGTTTGCCCATTTAAAATGGCAATTGGATGCGGCAGACACCGACATCGAGCTTGTTAACAAAAGGCTTGACGAGGCACAGGGTAAGTGTCATTATCTGGTAAAAGCCACATAGTAAGAGCAGCATGATGCCAGCATCTTTAATATGTTGTGACTGCAGATGGAGCTGCCACTGTTGAAGCCTTGCGGGCAGAACTTGCCCGAGCCAAGGAACAAGCAAGGTTTAGTAATGCGGTTGCTTTGAAGGCGGTCGAAGAGTTGAAGGCCGAGAAGGCAGCGCATGGCGAGAGCCGAGATAAGATGGCCAAGATGGCCATAGAATTAAAAGCCACCGCTGACCGTTGCCGGGTTCTTGAAAAGGAAAACCTAGCGAAGGCATCGGACCTTGAGAAGGCTGCTGCAACGAGAAAAGACATCTGCTCTGCTATGAGGGCAAAGAAGGAGGAGCTGCGGGAAGCCGGGGATATTGTAGCTGGTAAATCCTTTATGTTGCGGAGGAAGTTCGGAGATCCACGGTATGCCTCTCCGGATCGGCTGTGGAGTTCGGAGGATGTGTATATGGATTTGGCGGCGAGCGCTGCCGATGCGGCCAAGTACTTCCAGGGTCAGACGGACCGTGAAGTGGACTAGCTATTTTGGACACAATTCCATTCTCCCGAGCGTTCGCTTTCATTGACTGACCAATTAGCCGAATGGGATGAACTGAATAGGTTGTCCGGACTCGCCATGAGGTCTGTTGTGGATGAGCTATGGCCGGAAAGGCCAAAACTGAACAGCTATTTCAGCTTGGTGCAGCAGTTCCTTGACGCGGTGCCGCACATTAATGCGATGAAGAGGTCGGCGTGCATAGAGGGCTCACGGATGGCCTTTGCCCGTGTTAAAGCATACTGGGCGGAGATGGATGCTACCACTGTTGCAGCGCGGGATTCGGCCATAAGCCGAATGGCTGCTGAGCACTACTTTGAAGAAGTTCTTGAGGGTGCTCGTTTGATAGAGACCCAGTGCTCAAAAAATATTATGTTTGAGTGATATGTAATCTCATTGTAAGCGAAATGCTTTTATAAATTTTTATAAGGCTATTTTTATACTTTTGCCTGAAAGTAATATGATGCCTCATGGGCGGCCGTTTATGTATACATGTGTATAACCTGAAAGATTGCAGCCGTCGGCTTCGGCCCCCACGCATATAATGCGGAGGTGCTCACAAAAAACACGCGTTCACACTTAACCCAACGTCTTGGTCCTATTAAGGAGGTGATAGCGGAGCGAGCGAGGCAACCAGACTATAATGATTTAACACTTTCACTTAGCCATAGGAGTTTGACAGTGGGGCTACTAGATAGCCCCTGGTGGCTCCACACTCTCCCGATCCCGGGGTGCGTACATGCCTGGCCGGAAAAGGGCCCTTTGTTAAGGTGGAGGAATTCTAACATTCCAACAGGTCATCGAGTGGTTGACCAGTCTCACACTATATCATGATAGTCAGTTTTCGGCTTTCTCTACTGAGGTGCTCGTCCGGATGAACCAGGGCACAATCGCAGTAGTTCTCCTGGTGCTACCTTAGCCAGTAAAGCGGAACGTAAGGTACCAAAACACAGGAGCCGGGCAAACCCAACATTTTACCAAAGACAATGATTCGGAGTTGATGCATATAGGGCCAAACTCGCGACGCCGAATGCTCCCTAAGGTATTCGGTCTTTGTGGTATAAACCGGGCCTAAATAATGGCCTTTGTAAGAAGCCCCTTGTGTCCAGGTATGTGCATTGTTCTGGCATGGCCACATGCCAAGACGTCAGCTTCCTTCTCAACGGTGGATATGTATCAACAAGAGACAGTAAAAAAGGTTTACGCAGGGTCTTAATCTAAAAAGAATCCTTGGAGCGGGTCCCTGCTGCACGTCTGCGCCTGTGTCTCCGTTGTGCCGTATCCTGGACGGGTGTAGCACGATGATCGTCTGTAAAAGAAAGGAATTGAGGTGAAAAAGTTGTCGTGCAAAAAAGATAGTTTTTGAAGAAACCGTGTATAATTCAAGATGAGAAAAAATTGCCACTTGTCTGCGCGCGTTGAGCCCCTTGTATTGACAAATAGGGGTGTGACCATTTGTTCGGTATAAATAGCGGCGCCGGACTTGATTAGTTGTGTCTGGGGTCTTGACGACCTATTGGATGCTTTCGCTGGTCCTGGCGCCTTTAGTGTGCGACTGCCAAGGCAGCCGCACTCTCTTTGGCGCGCAGAGATCGCTTGATATTTCCGTTCACTGAAATGATGCCACGTGGACCGGGCATCTTGAGTTTGAGGGAGGCGTAGTGTGGTATTGCATTAAAGCAAGCGAAAGCTTCGCGTCCGAGTAGTGCTTGATAGCCACTTTGGAACGGAGTGATGTGGAAGGTTAAATGCTCGTGACGGAAGTTATCGGGGGAGCCGAATATAACTTGTAGTAGGAGGGAGCCCGTACAATGAGCCCCTGGGCCAGGAGTTACTCTTTTAAAGGTAGTATTGCTATGGCGAATGTTTGTTGGGTCTAGCCCCATCCCGTGGATTGTATCCTGATATATTAGGTTTAGATTGCTGCCACCGTCCATCAAGACTCGTGTGAAGTGATATCCGCCAATTACTGGGTCTAATACCAGGGCAGCCCATCCTGCGTGTCGGATACTTGATGAGTAATCGCGATGGTCGAAAGTGATCGGGTGAGACGACCAGTGGCAGGACTTCGCGGTGACTGGCACTTGGGTATATTTTCCTGGGAGTGCCGCGTTGTTTTCTCCCTTGATCACGTGTAACATGTTTACTGTTTTGACTTCTGGTGGAAATTTCTTTTGTTCACCAGTGTCTTGCTTGGGAGGCTCGTCCTCGTCTTCACTTGGTGTATCCTCCCCCTTGTGTACGGCGTTGAGCTTGCCGGACTGCTTGAAGACCCAACATTCTCTGCGGGTATGATTAGCAGGTTTACCAGGGGTACTATGAATCTGACATACTTGGTCCAAAATTTTGTTGAGGCTGGACAGTTCATCCCTGGTGCCTTTAGAGGGCGGCTTTTGCTGACCTGGCCGAGAGCTTTTGAATCCGGCGTTTACTGTCGTGCCCTTCGTGCTATCTTCTTTATTCCGGCATTTGTTATTGCTATTGCGCCGTGATTTCCCGTTTCCATCTCTAACTTCAGATGTACTGGGGTCACTGGTGCTGCATCTGGCTAGCCAGCTGTCCTCACCCGCGCAAAAGAGGGTCATGAGGCTTGTTAATGCGGCCATCGTTCTCGGCTTATTTTGGCCAAGGTGTCTGGCGAGCCATTCGTCATGGACGCTATGCTTAAAAGCTGCCACGGCTTCGGCGTCCGAACAGTCGACAATCTGGTTCTTTTTAGTAAGAAACCTGTTCCAAAGCTTTCGGGCTGACTCTCCGGGTTGTTGAGTTATATGACTCAAATCGTCCGCATCCGGAGTTCGGACATAAGTCCCTTGAAAATTTGCCCGAAAGGCGTCTTCAAGATCTTCCCAACTTCCAATGGAGCTTTCGGGGAGGCCTTTAAGCCAGTGACGAGCTGGCCCTTTGAGCTTGAGGGGTAAGTACTTGATGGCGTGGAGATCATCTCCTCGAGCCATATGGATATGAAGGATGTAGTCCTCAATCCAGACCCCAGGGTCTATTGTTCCGTCGTATGTCTCTATGTTTACGGGTTTGAATCCCTCTGGAAATTCATGGTCCAGCACCTCATCGGTGAAACATAAGGGGTGTGCGGCACCCCTGTAGCTGGGTCTACCGCGTTGTTCGGATGTTTGTTGTGTTGCATTGTATGCTGGGGCGCGCTTGCGTGGTCCATAGATGGATCTTGCTGCGCCGTCCTTTGGGTGCGAGCCCTCGCATGGGTCGCGTATTGTATTGTGAGTGGCGTTGTATGCCGCTCTGTGTTGGTAGAGGGGTCGTTTATCCGGCCAGGTGGCTGCTTTGATATTTGGTTGTGGGGAGTCTGAGGCCTCCTCATCGAATTCAGGTAGCAGCTTCCGCTTTGGGTAGCTCTTGGAGGGGCGATTGTCGCCGTACCTCTCTGCTGTGTTGAGTATTTTACTCCATCTGATTTGGAGTGTGTCTTGCGCAGCCTTGAGACTTTGCTTCTTCTTTTTAAGACTCCTCGCGGTGGCAACAACCCTTTTACGGGCATTCTGCTGCTCCGGGTGCCTGTCCGGCGTTATGTCGTCTGGACCATTATCCTTGATAGAATTTGTTTGTTTGGTTTGATTATCCGGATTGCCGCTGTCCAGCAGTGGTTCGCCCTGCTCCAGCGCTGGGTCTATGTGATCGTTATTTCTATCGAGGCGGGATTTGGGGCGGCACTTGCGTCGCCGCTTTGACTGCTTCTCGAGGGAACAAGCCTTCGGTGCGTCCTTCCGCTCCTCGTCGTCATCTTTTGGTGCGTCCACCATGTATACGTCATATGACGAGGTGGCTTTCCGGGGCCCAATAGGCGCTGGTTCTTCATCGTCTCCTACATCGGCGTCCATACCGTCGATGTCTTCAGAGTCGAAGTCGAGCATGTCGGTTAAATCGTCGACAGTGGCTACAAAGTGGGTGGTGGGTGGGATTTGAATTTCTTCATCGTCCGTATCACAACCTTGCTGACCGTAGTCCGGCCAGGGCTCTCCTGATAAAGAGAGAGAGACTTTAGTGTCTTCAGAATATCACCGAAAGGCGAGTGCTGAAAGATGTCCGCGGCAGTAAACTCCATGATCGGCGCCCAATCGGATTTGATCGGCAGGGGCGCGGAGGGTTCGGAGTCCGGAGAGGAGTCCGGCTCCTTGGAGTCACGAGTCTCGCGGAGTGCGGGGCTGGTGTTCGGCTCGATCGCCATTGGGATCGCAGCCCCCGAGACGGCGTCCAACCACCCATCCTTGATCGGCGCAATTGGCTCCGAATTAAGGGTCGAAGCCGATGCGGGTGCGGCCTCCAGGGCACTGTTCGGCGGCAGAGCTAGATCATGCTCGTCGTGACAGTGCGGCACGCTCGGCAGTGGCTCGAATCCGTCGAAGATCAGGTCCCCGCGGATGTCAGCTGTGTAGTTTAAGCTTCCAAATCTGACCTGACGGCCAGGGGCATAGCTTTCGATCTGCTCCAGATGACCAAGTGAATTGGCCCGCAGTGCGAAGCCGCCGAAGACGAAGATCTGTCCGGGGAGGAAGGTCTCACCTTGGACTGCATCGCCATTGATGATCGTAGGAGCCATCAAGCCTGACGGCGACGACACAGAGGAACTCTCTATGAAAGCACCAATGTCGGTGTCAAAACTGGCGGATCTCGGTTAGGGGGTCCCGAACTGTGCGTCTAGGCCGGATGGTAACAGGAGGCAAGGGACACAAAGTTTTACCCAGGTTCGGGCCCTCTTGATGGAGGTAAAACCCTACGTCCTGCTTGATTAATATTGATGATATGGGTAGTACAAGAGTAGATCTACCACGAGATCGGAGAGGCTAAACCCTAGAAGCTAGCCTATGGTACGATTGTTGTTGTATATGTTGTCCTACGGACTAAAACCCTCCGGTTTATATAGACACCGGAGAGGGTTAGGGTTACACAAAGTCAGTTACAATGGTAGGAGATCTACATATCCGTATCGCCAAGCTTGCCTTCCACGCTAAGGAAAGTCCCTTCCGGACACGGGACGAAGTCTTCAATCTTGTATCTTCATAGTCCAGGAGTTCGGCTGAAGGTATAGTCCGGCCATCCGGACACCCCCTAATCTAGGACTCCCTTAGTCTTCACTCAACTACAAAGCTGATTTTTAGAATCATCTCAGCTACTTGCCCCCTGTCGGTGTCAAAACCGGCGGATCTCGGGTAGGGGGTCCCGAACTGTGCGTCTAGGCTGGATGGTAACAGGAGGCAAGGGACATGAAGTTTTACCCAGGTTCGGGCCCTCTTGATGGAGGTAAAACCCTACGTCCTGCTTGATTAATATTGATGATATGGGTAGTACAAGAGTAGATCTACCACGAGATTGGAGAGGCTAAACCCTAGAAACTAGCCTATGGTATGATTGTTGTTTTGTATGTTGTCCTACGGACTAAAACCCTCCAGTTTATATAGACACCGGAGAGGGTTAGGGTTACACAAAGTCGGTTACAATGGTAGCAGATCCACATATCCGTATCGCCAAGCTTGCCTTCCACGCCAAGGAAAGTCCCTCCCGGACACGGGACGAAGTCTTCAATCTTGTATCTTAATAGTCCAGGAGTCCGGCTGAAGGTATAGTCCGGCCGTCCGGACACCCCCTAATCCAGGACTCCCTTAGTAGGCCCTGAACCAGGATTCAGTGATGACGAGTCCGGCGCGCAGATTGTCTTCGGCATTGCAAGGCGGGTTCCTCCTCCAAGTACTTCATAGAAGATTTTGAACACAAAGATAGTGTCCGTCTCTGCAAAATAAGTTTCCACATATTGCCATAAAGAGAATAATATTTACACAAATCTAATCTGCTGCCGTATTCCATAGCATGACAACACCACGGCCAAGCCTTTATTCGAATCGTTTTATTATCCCACCTCAGCGTGTCATGCGAGGCGGTTTCCTTGGCACGACTTGTTAAAGCAGAGATCGTGTCCCCTTATTCCGGGATTCTCATCAATACGGGCGTGGGTAACCCAACTGCGCCATTGATTACGGCGCTTGGAGATAAGCGAGTTTTACCAGGCTGGTGGGGACACGTAGTTGCGTCCACCCATATAAGGGGATAAGGATCCACCTTTTCACCTACGCCTTCTTCCTCCTTTGCCTATCCATTTACATGCACTCGAGCTCCAGCGCCCAAGTCCGCACTCCCCACCTCAACCTTCTCCAGCCATGTCCGGAGCGGGAGGCAAGTGGATGGTCTCCTCCGTCACGGAGGGGCACATCAAAAAACTGAGGAACGTCGGATACTTGTCTAACGACATCGCGTACCGGCTTCCCGAAGAGGGGCAGCTCATCCCCACCCCAAGGACCCATGAGAGGGTAGTGTTCCTTCCCCACTTCTTCCGCGGACTGGGCTTTCCTATCCACCCATTCGTCTGGGGACTCATGTTCTACTACGGCCTGGATTTCCATGATCTGGCCCCGAACTTCATCCTCAACATCTCAGCATTTATCGTCGTGTGCGAGGCTTTCCTCCACATCCGCCCCCATTTCGGCCTATGGCTCAAGAATTTCAATGTCAAGCCGAAGGTGGTGCGCGGCAACTAGGTGGAGTGCGGAGGCGCCATGGTGGGCAAGATGCCCAACGTCTTATGACTCGAGGGATCCTTTCTGGAGACCCTGAAGGGGTGGCAATCGGGGTGGTTTTACATCACCGAACCGCGCGACCCTGAGTGGGTCGCAACCCCCGAGTTCCGGTCCGGACCCCCAACGCGGCTCACGTCCTGGAAAGAGACGGGCCTATCGTGGGGCAGCAAAGAAGAGGTGACTGGACTGCAAACATGTATCCAAACCCTGGTGAACAAGCAGCTCAAGCTTGTCAATGTAGTCCAGGTTATGCTCATCCGTCGGATCCTCCCGTGTCAACAACGGGCCTTCAATCTGTGGGTGTTCAACCCGGCGCAGCACCAAACTCTGAGCAGGCTCTTCGACACGACGTACAAAGATGCCTGGAAGGTGCTTTTCAAGGGCGCCGAGGCTCCCGCATCCGCTACCGAGGATCGCGGATTCAGCGCACAGCGTCATGCTAGCGCGGTAAGTTGTTTGTACCTTTTACAGGGTATTAGTTTTTCATAGTTTAACTCTACGCGGGATCTAAGCTCCCTTACCTTTGACAGGATTGGCAGGCGAAGTCCGGACAGATCGACTGTCCGGCTCCTTTGCCTGAAGACCCAGCCGATGCCCGCTTGGCGAAGCTGCTGGTTCCGGCACCCTATGTGGTGCCGGAGAAGAAGGCCACGAAGAAGGCCACGGGGACTCGAACAAGTGCCCGGCGCCAGGAGGTGTCGGGTTCATCATCCGACGACTCCAAGGCGCATTCCTCCCGTGAAGACGAGGAGGAGGAAGAAGGGACCTCTTCCCCTCCAGCGGGGGGAGAGAAGAAAAGGAAGGCCGCCCTTACTGGGGAGGCCGAAGGGTCCAAGAAGGGGAAAACCCTTCCTCCGGACTATGCCACCAACGCCGATGACGACGGAGAGGAGTGGCCGCTCAGGGCCAAGCCCCTAGCAAAATCGTAAGTATCCGGATACCAGAGTAATTAATAGTATTCCTTTATTGCACAGCTTTCCCTTATGTCGAATATGATTATGCAGCCCACCCAAAGACCGGCTCGACGCATCGTCGAGCGGTTCACTGGACTCGTCGGATGTGAATTCGCTTCCGACGGCTACCTCCCCCCGCCCTACGGACGACGCTGAAGTGTTGTCCCAACAGGTTCCAAGCCAGGAGGAGGTGGTCCTGGAGGTGCCGCAAGGCGACCTCCCGGACTCCAGGAGTAAAGGGGATAAAACCCCGAGGGCTCCAAGTCCGGCTCTAGGCCGGACACCGCTCCGGAACCTTCAAAGGTTCCAGAGTCTAGCAGGCGACCTCCTTCCAAGAGGAGCAAGCCCACCGTGCCGGTGACCCCCGTCCAACCGGAGGCGCCGGACAATCTGTTGGAGGTGCTCAAAGGCGCCTCCATCGACGAGGAGCACCGCACCATTATGAGTGCGGTGGTCCAGAAGGTTCAGTCCGCCAAGAGCGGGCTGACTGAAGCTTGTGCTAGCCTTTTAACAGGCTTTGAGGTAAGTAAAGAATGTGTAAATAATATTACCGCATAGCCAGTAGCCCCTGATGCTCTGTTTGGCGTTCGAGAAGAAAAGCCGAATAGAGGATCAAATAAAATTCGCAGGAGTCTAACAAAAAGGAGTCAATATGCGTATGCTGGCTTCTCTGCTGGCGTCCGCCGCACTGACTGCAGAAGTGGAGACGCTAAAGCAGAACCTCGAGCAATCCGAGCAAGAGCTCGGGCGTGCCAAGAAGCAGCTCGAGGACAAGGAAGGTAAGAAATACCTTGTTTAAATATATATATATAAAGGTGCAATTGCAAAAAATGACAGGATTATCGTGGCTATTGTAGGGGCCACGTCTGAGGTGGCGACCCTTAACCAAGCTTCTGTCCGAGGCCGAGAAGAGGGCGGCCACGGAGCACACCGAGCGGGAGAAGTTTGAGGCCCAGGTTGGCAAGGTGTGGCAAGAGCTCCAGGCTCTCATGAAAAAACATGAGAGTTTGGAGCTTGACTCAAAGATGCGAGCGTCCGAGCTCGCGGTGGCTATTGAAAATGCCAAGTCTACCAAGGCCGAATCCCAGAAGACCCTCCAGGAGTTGGATGCGGTGAAAAATATAGCGGCGGGTAAGCCATTATTTATGCAAAGCAAACACATAAACGTGAGTTACTTGTTACTTACCCGAATCCGGAGCTCTCCAGGAGCATTCGCAGATCTTCCCCGTAGTGTGTCCGATGCCGCCGCATTCTATCGAGCCGAGGAGGGCAGCTCGACAGAGAAGGTGTTCTGGTCTCAGTATACTGAGGCCGGACACCCCGTGCCCCTGAGCGACCAGCTGAAGCAACTGGTCGAGCTCCACAAGGCGGCCGAACAGGCCATGAAGGGCCTCATAGTTCGGCTGTGGCCTGGAGAGACTCTGCCTGGGAGCTATTTCGGGCTGGTGCGGCGGATGGTGGGGGCCTGTCCAAGGCTCGAAGTCATCAAGTGCTCTGTCTGCATTGAAGGTGCCCGTAGGGCCCTTGCCCGTGCTAAGGTGCACTGGGGCAAGCTGGATGCTGAGAAGCTTGTGAAGGACGGGCCACCGCCGGGGAAAGAGCATCGCAAGCCCGAGAATTATTATAAGGATGTTCTGAAGGGTGCCCGCCATATGGCGGATGAATGTTCCAGGGATGTAATTTTTGAGTAAAACTCGCTCGTTTTGTCCTGTGCACTGAAAACTTGTTCATATGAGCTAAGCAATACTGTTGGAATTTAAAATATTACCTTCTGTGTGGCTGTTTATCAATTCTGAGAGATGGCGATTCGTCGGCTTCTGCCCCCGTGCCGCTAGTGCTGGGGTGTTCGGGGATAAACCTGAGCGCTCTTTTTCCCATGTTTGGGTCCTTCGAGGGAGGCGCTCAGCACAACGAACAAGGCAATTGGACTATAATGCGTGAACACTCTCACTTAGCCATAGAATTCTATAATTTTAAATTTCGGCGAAGCCCCTGGTATTCGGAAGACCGAGTTCAGGGTGCTATCCACGCCTTGGCCGGACAGAGCCGACTCCTCTCTCTAAGCGGCATAAGTCTTTAGGGACTCGAAAAACCTCTCGAACAGCGACCAGCTCTCGCTTCATCATGACAGTCAGTTTTAGCTTTCTCTACTGAGGTGCTCGACCCAGCTCAACTGGGGCACAATTGCAGTAGTTCTCCTAGTGCTACCTTAGCCGACATAGCGGAACATAAGGCACCAAAACATAGGAGCCGGGCAAACCCAACTATTGACCCAAGACATGATTCGGAGCCGATGCATATAATGCTTTAAGTTCGGGGTGCCGCACTTGTTAAAGTGTTCGGACTTCTCACACCATATTGAGGGGTACTAAAATCCCTGGCGTATTTTGGCCGTACCAAAGTGTACGAGTGCAACATGTCGTTAAGGAACATATATTTGTAAAAAAAAGAGTAATGCAAAAATAGACAAAAGCTATGCATTATTTATTAAAAAGGGTTGCGATCAAAGCAGAACGATACAAATAATGCGATAAGCAAAAGGTTGGACTATTTAACATGTCCGTTCCAGGGGCATGCTGCGGAATGGTATGCGAAACAGGTATACTGCTCGTGATAGAGACCACCTGGGAGTTCCGTAATGTGGCATGTCTTGTCTGCTTCCCTGGTTCTTGCATCGTTTGTGCGGCAATTGAACTGCCGAACAGGCCTTCCGAAGAATGGAGTCCTGAAAGTAAGAGAAACTTAAAAAATCGGCAGCCCCTGGTGCGGTTGAAGCTGTGTTTCGGGCGTGCCGTGATGGTGCCCCTCCCCCTGTACCCATGGTATTTCTAGAGCATAGTTATGTACGCGAAGCACTGGTGTCGCATTTTTGCGAGGGCTGGGGTTGGGGCCGCATTGCTACGCCTGCTCGGAACGTGCCAGGCGGTCTTGTTGTAGGTTACTCCGGGCGCGCTTGACAGTGTCCGGACGTTTAATGGCCGGACTGGAGAACTGCCTGGAGAGGCTGCTTTGTACTTCTGTTGCAAGGGCCGCCGTGTGCTCCTCCGTTTGGAGGGAGCGTTCGGTGTTTCCATTGACCGTAATTACTCCTCAAGGGCCTGGCATCTTGAGCTTAAGGTATGCGTAGTGCGGTACCACATTGAACTTGGTGAATTCGGTTCGTCCGAGCAGTGCGTGATAGCCACTGCGGAATGGGACTATGTCGAAGATTAACTCCTCACTTCGGAAATTATCCGGAGATCCGAAGACCACTTCAAGTGTGACTGAGCCTGTACAGTTGGCCTCTACACCGGGTATTATGCCTTTAAAGGTCGTTTTGGTGGGCTGAATCCTCGAGGGATCTATGCCCATTATCCGCACTGTATCCTGGTAAAGCAGGTTCAGGCTGCTGCCGCCGTCCATAAGGACTCTAGTGAGATGAAATCCGTCAATAATTGGGTCTAGAACCAATGCAGCGAATCCGCCATGACGGGTGCTAGTGGGATGGTCCCTTCGATCAAAGGTGATCGGGCAGGAGGACCATGGGTTGAACTTTGGGGCGACTGGCTCTACCGCGTATACGTCCCTTAACGCGTGCTTCCGCTCCCTCTTGGGGATGTGGGTTGCGTATATCATGTTCACCATCCGCACTTGTGGGGGAAAACCCTTCTGTCCACTATTGTTCGGCAGCCGAGGATCTTCGTCGTCATCGCTATGCAGCCCCTTGTCTTTGTTTTCGGCATTTAACTTGCCTGCCTGCTTGAACACCCAACAATCCCTGTTGGTGTGATTGGCCGGCTTTTTGGGGGTGCCATGTATCTGGCACAAGCGGTCGAGTATTCGGTCCAAACTGGACGGGCCCCTCGGATTTATTTTGAATGGCTTTTTCCGCTGACCGGATTTATAGCCTCTGAATCCGGCATTAACTGCCGTATCCTCAGCATTGTCGCTGTTAATGCGGCGCTTCTGCTTGTTGCGACACGACCTGCTACTACTATCCCTGGTATCCGAATTACCAGGGTTCTTGGTCATATTGTTGCTACGAGCAAGCCAGTTGTCTTCTCTCACGCAAAAGCGGGTCATGAGTGTCGTGAGTGCTGCCATAGATTTCGGCTTTTCCTGTCCAAGGTGTCAGGCAAGCCACTCGTCACGGATATTGTGCTTGAAGGCTGCTAGGGCCTCTGCGTTCGGACAGTCAACTATTTGATTTTTCTTTGTTAGGCCGTGTCCAGAATTGCCTGGCCGATTCCTCTGGCTGCTGAATTACGTGGCTTAGGTCATTGGCATCTGGTGGTCGCACATAAGTGCCCTGGAAATTGTCGAGGAATGCGGCTTCCAGGTCCTCCCAACAACTGATTGATCCTGCTGGCAAGCTGTTAAGCCAATGCCGAGCTGGTCCTTTAAGCTTGAGTGGGAGGTATTTGATGGCGTGGAGATCATCGCCGCGGGCCATGTGGATATGGAGGAGATAATCCTCGATCCATACCGCAGGATCTGCTGTGCCATCATATGATTCGATGTTTACGGGTTTGAAACCCTCGGGGATTTGATGATCCATTACTTCGTTTGTGAAGCATAGTGGGTGTGCGGCGCCTCTGTACTGGGCTATATCACGACGTAGCTCCAATGAGCTTTGTCTATTGTGTTCGGCCCTACCGGATTTGTGTCCGGCGTGACGGTTATCATCTCGAGTCGTGGGGCGCCCACGCGATCCGTAGATCGATCTTGTTTGCCTTGCCTTGTCCTCCAACATATCTTGCAGGTCTGGCGCATTTTCCCGTGCCTTGGTACGGGGTGCGGCTTGAGTGGAGGGCCGAGAGGCCTCTCTGTCGCGGCCACGAGGTGGCCGGTCGGCCGTATCAAGTGCCGGTGATGTAGGTTTAAGTGCTTCCTCCTCTAATCGGGGTAGCAACCTGTGCTTTGGGTAGCTCTTGGAGGGGCGCTCGAGTTTATGCTCTTCGGCCGCAAGGACTTCAGTCCATCTGTCGACTAGCAAATCTTGATCAGCTCTAAGTTGTTGCTGTTTTTTTGAGGCTTCTTGCCGTGGCCATAAGCCTGCGTTGAAAACTCTCTTGCTCGACGGGATCCTCTAGCACGACGAATTCGTCGTCGTCGAGGCTTGCCTCGTCTTCGGAGGGAGGCATATAATTATCGTCCTCGACCTCTCTGTCTGCCGCTCTCTCATGAGGGCTGGCTTCTCCGTCCTCCTGTGATGAATCTTGCTAGAGGGGGTTTTCTTTGGCACTCTCCGGAGTATTATTATCTCCCGTGCTGGAATCACTGTATTTGCTTTGGCGGGATTTTGAGCGGCGCCGCTGACGCCGACGCTCAGGCTGTTTCTTGGAGGGGTCATCTTCCGCTGTTCCATCACCATCTCCTTCTTTTGGGGTGTCCACCATGTATATGTCATATGACGAGGTGGCTTTCCAGGGCCCAATAGGCACTGGTTCTTCATCGTCTCCTGCATCGGCGTCCATACCGTCGATGTCTTCGGAGTCGAAGTCGAGCATGTCGGTTAAATCGTCGATAGTGGCTACAAAGTGGGTGGTGGGTGGGCTTTGAATTTCTTCATCGTCCGTATCCCAACCTTGCTGACCGTAGTCCGGCCAGGGCTCTCCTGATAAAGAGAGAGACTTTAGTGTCTTCAGAATATCGCCGAAAGGCGAGTGCTGAAAGATGTCCGCGGCAGTAAACTCCATGATCGGCGCCCAATCGGATTCGATCGGCAGGGGCGCGGAGGGTTCGGAGTCCGGAGAGGAGTCCGGCTCCTTGGAGTCACGAGTCTCACGGAGTGCGGGGCTGGTGTTCGGCTCGATCGTCCTTGGGATCGCAGCCCCCGAGGCGGCGTCCAACCAACCATCCTCGATCGGCGCAGTTGGCTCCGAATTAAGGGTCGAAGCTGATGTGGGTGCGGCCTCCAGGGCACTGTTCGGCGGCAGAGCTAGATCATGCTCGTCATGACAGTGCGGCGCGCTCGGCAGTGGCTCGAATCCGTCGAAGATCAGGTCCCCTGGATGTCAGCCGTGTAGTTTAAACTTCCAAATCTGACCTGACGGCCAGGGGCATAGCTTTCGATCTGCTCCAGATGGCCAAGTGAATTGGCCCGCAGTGCGAAGTCGCCGAAGACGAAGATCTGTCCGGGGAGGAAGGTCTCACCCTGGACTGCATCGCTATTGATGATCGTAAGAGCCATCAAGCCTAACGGCGATGACACAGAGGAACTCTCAATGAAATCACCAATGTCGGTGTCAAAACCGGCGGATCTCGGGAAGGGGGTCCCGAACTGTGCGTCTAGGCCGGATGGTAACAGGAGGCAAGGGACACGAAGTTTTACCCAGGTTCGGGGCCTCTTGATGGAGGTAAAACCCTACGTCCTGCTTGATTAATATTGATGATATGGGTAGTACAAGAGTAGATCTACCACGAGATCGGAGAGGCTAAACCCTAGAAGCTAGCCTATGGTATGATTGCTGTTCTGTATGTTGTCCTACGGACAAAAACCCTCCGGTTTATATAGACACCGGAGAGGGTTAGGGTTACACAAAGTCGGTTACAATGGTAGGAGATCTACATATCCGTATCGCCAAGCTTGCCTTCCACGCCAAGGAAAGTCCCTCCCGGACACAGGACAAAGTCTTCAATCTTGTATCTTCATAGTCCAGGAGTCCGGCTGAAGGTATAGTCCGGCCGTCCGGACACCCCCTAATCCAGGACTCCCTCACCCCCAATTGAAGTCCTCAAGCAGACCTATTCCTCAGTTGATGGAAAGGGCAAGGCACCAGCCGTAATAGATGAAGGCATTCGTCCATTGGATGGTCAATTTCGCAAAGCTGCTTCTTATTCCACCAATGATGACTCTGCCACACATGACTCTGCCAATGCACCCAAGTCCACTCCTCAAGCCACTGCTCCATGCGTGATGACTGGCCGTGCACTTCTACTTAGTCTTCACCATAAGGTGGATCGGAATCACAAATGGGTTAAGCGTCATTTTGGTTCACTTCTTCACAACATGACTGCCACACACAAGCAGTGAAGAAAAACCACTACTACCTCCATCAAGTCTTCGGTCGCACCTAGGCAATCCTGTCACATCTGTATGGTGAAGAAGATCTGAAGAAAATGGGTCTCAAAGAAGATTTTGACTAGTCTGCACCTCCACCGAAGAAATTCAAGAAGGTCAAGGTTCCTTCTCTGGTGGCCAGCTCATATTCTTCATCGCGCGACACTAATGAACATGAAGACTTGGACGACACTGCGGCAGGCCCTACTACAACAAACGACCCCAACAATGCTGGCGCTCCTTCATCAACTTGATATTCTTCAGGGGCGTTAGTCCTCATATTCGATCCTTTTGGTCATTTGATGACAATGGGGGAGAATTTTGAGTTAGTCTTCAAGCGGGTCTTTTTATATGGGCGTTTTTTTGTTAAGTTACAACTCTCGTTCTTCTGAGACTTTATTGGATCGAGTTGTAAACTTAAACCTGATGGTGCTCTGATACTTTTGATATGTTTTGCTGCATGCTTATTCCTCATATATGCTAATGCACGCATGCTGAATTACATCAGTCACCATATTTCATCATGCATTTCAAATTCTTCATTGTGATATGTCAAATGCGTGTATGAATTACAAGATATAGGGGGAGATCTCCAGGATTCAATTCTTCAAGTGTGCATTGCTTCAAAAGCAAATTCCTCACTATGCACATCTTCAGGGGGAGCTCCTCGGAATCAAATTCCTCAATAACAGTTCTAACACTTCATATGTTTATCCCCTTTGAAAACTTAACCTATATTGTCATCAATCACCAAAAAGGGGGAGATTGTAAGTGCATCTAGTGCCCCTTAGTGATTTTGGTGTATTGAAGACTTATAGGTTAAAGGACTAATGCGTTTGTGAGTCTACACAGGTCTATAAGTCTATGAGGAGTTTGATATTTACAGAGAAAGTCGACCCCTAAAAATGAAGTTCTTCGACTGAAGACTTTCTGAAGACTTTGAAAGTGAAGAAATTGGTGTGACCGTGAAGACTTGGTATTCATTCGAGGAACATGAAGCGTGAAGACTTTTGTTTTCGTAGTTTCATTTTCTCTTTCTTGAGTCATAGGAAACACCGTACTGTTAAAGGGGGTCGAGGAAATACTAAGGAAAATTTCCACGTGATGCTCAACTCAAAATCCTACACCTACCAATCCCTTCGAGTGAAGCCATTGGAAATCTCATACAGTTCAGTCAATTTCTTTAGTGACAGAGACGAAGTTCTTCTGGTCTTTGAGGAATTTGTCCTGACTGAGGAGTTAGGAATTCGCCAGTGCGGATTTCCTACACAGTGAGGAACATGATAGCCTTGAGGATTTTGCTACTCAAAATTCCGACCGTTGCTGTGCTATGCGCCAGCTGTCCCAAAATATCTATCCACCTAACGGTCATATCATTGAAGGGCATTTATGTCTTATCATGTCGGGCTGCTCCAAAAGAAACTGACACTTGTCATTTGAGAGCAACCCATCCTCTGAAGACTTTGAGCAAAAATCATTGAGTGAGGAAAAACCCAAAACCCAAACACCTACAAACCCCAAGTGATTGAGCATCACTAAAGAGATTGATCCTGCATGGATCCAACGCTTGTTACCTTTGAAGACTGTGCTTCTTCCAGACGGTTAGGCGTCATGGTCTAGAGCATCCAAGAGGAATTGTGGATCGCTGAGTGACCAAGTGTGTGAAGGTTTGGAAGTCGCCTGAAGACTTACCATGAGTGATTGGACGAGGTCTGTGTGACCTTAGTTCAAGGAGAATACGGTGAGGACTGGGTGTCCTGAGCTGCGTGTTCAGGACTGGGTGTCCGGGACTGTGTGTCCTCGAGTTTAAATACTCAGCCGCTCCAACCAGACGTACAACTAAGACAGCAGTTGGAACTGGTCTACCAAATCATTGCCTTCACCAAGCTTACTGGTTCTATTTCCTCAACTCTTTCATTTCCTCATAACTGTGTTGTGTGCTTGTTCATATCTGTGCTTGAAGACTTTGATTGAAGACTTTCTCAATTTCCTCAGTTCAATTTCGTCAGTCTGTTTGTCTTCATCATGTGTTATCCTATGCTCACGCTACCTGTACTCTGTGTCTGTCTTCATTTCATCATGAGGACCATGCTTGTATTCTGTCATGTTTACTTTTGAGTACTTATTCCACTGCTAGTAGTTCTTCGCTAAGGAATTTCCTCACCGGCAAATTCCTCAGTGAAGAATTTCATAAAAATCGCCTATTCACCCCCCTCTAGTCGATATAACGCACTTTCAGTCATGGATACACTCACTCAATCAACGTTTACTATCATAGCATGGCATAACAAGCAAACGTAGAAGTAACTCCCAAGGGTTTGGTAATAAAACAGGTAATAGCACTACTAGGGAAAACCCCTAGCGGTAGCGCTGGTTTTGTGCTCACTAGTAGCGCGGGTAGGCGCGCTACTAATAAGGCGCTACAGCTATTGCTTAGCAGTAACGCGTGCCGCACGCGCTACTGCTAGGACAAATAGCTGCAGCGCTTGTTCACTCCCACGCTGCTGCTAATGTAACTACTGGCAGCGTGTTATCTTTCCATCGCTACTAGTATTGTTTTTTTATTTTTTTTTATTTTTAGTGTATTTATGCGCCATCGTACAAATATTGGTACAATACCAGTTATGAGGTTTACATCATTATGTCCATAACAGTGTGTCAAATGAAGGTGGATTAGGTTCAAGTGGAGGCAATATGTGGTGCATGTCAAAAGTATACTACTAATCCAAACTTGATCTAGTTTGGACTAGTAGTACTTTCGATGTGCACCACATGTTGCCTCCACTTGAATCTAATCCGCCAGCACAAGCTATTTAATCATCATCATAATCATTAGCACCAACAATATTTATTTAATCACCACTAACACTAGCTAATAATCATCATCAGTCATTACCACCAACACCAGCTATTTTATCATCATAGTAATAGTGTAGCACATCATCATCCTCAAACTCATTTCTAGCTAATCACTCCTGCTGCTCTCTCTTAGGTAAAACAACATAAAACATGTGTAGCTCTCCTCCTTGATCAAGTTGGAGCATGCAGATGAACCTGTCTCCTAATTTTGGGTAGCACATCTGTTTGCTGCCCCCTAGTACTTGTCTGCGCTCCCCCATCACATATCTGGTCCAGCCTTGCACTATTAAGCATTCATCGCTGATCTTGAATGCACTAAAGTAACATGTAGGATATCTTGGCCGTAAGCTAATAATACTCATGGTACCTTTAGTCTCGATCCCATAAGGCACAACATTCATCGGGAGTCCCTGTTGAAGAACATCGTATGGTCACATACTTAGCAATGAAGTTTAGCTTCACAAATAATGTATGGAAAAGATGCACTAAGGACAAATAGTAAAAATCTTACCATCCTTCCTAAATAGATGTGACCGTAGTTCATGACGAACACTATTGGTCGCACGTTTTCAGTACTAAGATTTCTAAGTCCTGGAAGAAAATTTGTCTTGACGGTATCAAGATCCTCAAGCCATGAAACATAATGACTTAGCTCCTCGCAGTTTAGTTCAGCCCCGGGAAAGTAGTAGGTCCTGTCTACCAAGCGCTGGACATGTTTGCTTGCACCGAAATAAGCTGACAATGCAAATTAGTTGTCAACTATTTTTGAATAAACAATATCAAAGACATAAATATGGTTGAGAAACTTACATTCTGGTGTAACTGGAGGCGTCTGCACATCGACCCAGATGTCGGTATTACCTTCAATATCATCTTCCGGACGAATATCAAAGGTGATAACCATATCAGGCTGAAATGCATAAGTCTTGCATAGTGCTCGCCATGTTTTGCATCCAAAATAGGTGTAGTCGTCTGAATTGTATAATTTTGCGTGGAAAATATAACCATGCTCGGTCGTCAAATAAACTTTCTTTACCTCCATAGTATGGCTGAAACCTATCTTATCCAATACAAAAACTCTTGCATGGCAGGGGATACGCTAGTAGAATAGTAAAAAAAATATAAGTTGAAGCAAATGAAGCAGATGTCATGCTTAATTACGAAAAAAGACTTATCGTTGTGACTTACTGTATCCACTTCGAAGTTCTCGTCCAGCTTGATGCTGAAGCGCCTATCATTATCTAGGAAGATTCCGTCGCACAGCCGCGCTCGTCTTCGCAGTATTTGCAAATACCGAAATCCTTTTTGTCGTGAGACATTTCCTATGTTCATAGTTAAAACATTAATTGAAAATCGATAGAAGACAACTACCAGGATACTCAACACACAAATCTGGGGCACTCGATATTTCCTACATATTCTGGCAAAAGTCATGCCAAAGTTCACGAAAAAATCCGGCATGACCTTTGCTAAAATAGGATATATCGAGCGCCTGGAATTTGTCAGAACGGAAATGAATCAACACTCCGGCAAAACATAGGCCACTCGGAGGTGTAACCTGCAAACATGACCGGCCACTTGGATATTGAACAACACAAGATATACATTTCAAAATATCTTATAAGACTCAAATTAGCATGCATTTAATAAGCAAAAGTAAATCATCTCATGCGTCCGTACATCGTCGAATATTATCACTAATACATCCCGAGTAGTGTCATACATATAACATCACTAGTACAACTAAAACCCTAGCACACGACGGGTATCGGTGCGGGCGGTGGACACCCACAGAGAAGGAACCATCACGGGATCATAGCTCCAGTGAGATCCCTGGAGAACCTGCCAGGTGTTGGAGAACCTGTGCTCCAACGCAAACAAGTAGCGACGGACGTGCGCGTCCTCCTCACTAACACGGTGACGCACCACCTCCGCGGAGTCCTCGAGCCTCTGGACCGTCACTGGCCCACGCGACCGCCACCAAAGAAGGTTCGGGTCAACGACAGGCTAGCTCCTCACCAACCTGCGCCCCCCGGTAGGTAGCGCCTCCCAGTACCACCCCAGCGGAGCCCAGTCCCGGACATGGCCCATCTCGTCAAGCAGGTGTCGTCCTCCGCCGACTCGACGACGAGGATGCGGGATAGGCATCGTCCACGTCGATGCGGGAAAATTGCTTTAACTAAAAAAATAGCAACAAGTTCTTACTAACTAGTTCTATTAATTCAACTAGTTCTTACTAAAAATAAACTTACTATAAATAAAAATATTCTAGTACCTAATTAGTACCTAGTTCTTCCTAACTAATTAGTACCTAAGAACTACTACCCTAATTACCATCTAATTTGATGAACCTATAGGGGTGGAAAGTGGTAGCGGATATTCCAATTATCCAACTATAAAGTGAAATAAGTGGTCAAATTTTACTCGTTTTATGATTCATCTTAGAAATTTGATACGTTTCCGCCCTTACATGAACCCTAACTCATTTGAGCCGCATCCGCATCTGATTCATTTCCACCCTAACTAATTTGATGGAGGTAGAAACCCTAGGCAGAGGTAGGGGAGAGGGAGGAGCAGGCGTGCTCACCTCGGGTGCCTGCGACGAGGGAGGGGCAGGCGGCGTCGAGGTCGTGGTCGGGGCTCCGGGGCGGCGTTGAGGTCAGGGGGGCGGGGGCGGCGTCCGGGGCGGCGTTGAGGTCGGGGTTGGGGCGGCGTCCCGGGCGGCGTTAAGGTCGGGGGCAGGGCCGGCGTTGAATCTGGGGTCGGGGGCGGCGTGGGGAGAGCGCGCGGCGGCCGAGGGGCGACGGCGGCGGTGAGAGTGGAGTTGATTTTGGGGGATGAAGTGGCCGTGGGGAAGGACGAACCGCGTGGTTAAGTCAGAAGTACCAGTAGCGCGTTCCAGAAAGGGCGCTACTGCTACGTTAGCTACAGCGCGTTCTGGAATACACGCTGCAGCTATAGCTACTGCTATTCCTTTCTCCTTTTTTCCCTTTTTTCTTTTATTTTTCTATACATTTTATTTTTTACCTTTCTCCTTTTTCTATTTCTTTCATTTTCATTTACTTTTCTACTTGTTTTTCACTTTATTTTATTTCCGTTAGCAGCAGCGCTTTACACGTAAGCGCGCTGCAGCTAAGGAGATTAGTAGTAGCGTTGGGCCATTATACGCGCTACTGCTAGGTTGGGCTAGCCATGTGCGCACAGTTCAAACGTAGCAGCAGCGCTTTTCGCTAGTACGCGCTACTGCTAAAGTCATAGCAGTCGCGCGGCTTATTTACGCGCGCTGCTACTAAGTAGCAGCAACGCTTGATTTTGTACAGCGCTACTGGTAAAATTCTGTGTATAGGCTTTTCCCTAGTAGTGTAGGTACTACCTCATCTACTTCCCAAAACCCACATATTAATCAGATCCTAATCATGCAATTATTTGAGGATTGAACTAATCCAATAAAAACTGGGTAGTAAAAAGGTATGATCAAAGTGTTACTTGCCTTGCTGATGATCAGCGAAACCGAGAGATTCAAAGTAGCAAGCGGCGCACTCCGGGTACTCTGTCGCAAACAAACAAGCATACAATAAGTACTCATCTAATGCATGGGTAAAACTCAAATAAGAGATGTAACCCGAAATTTCAAACTTAAGAACTCCGGTTTGCAAAAAGAATCAAATCGAACGAAGCAACAAAAGTCAAACGGCGAAAGAAACAAACTTCTTTTACTAATCTGGATCTAAGTCAAATTTTACAGAAGCAAAATCTTGTTT
The DNA here is from genome assembly GCF_003073215.2 of Triticum urartu. Classification (NCBI taxonomy): domain Eukaryota; kingdom Viridiplantae; phylum Streptophyta; class Magnoliopsida; order Poales; family Poaceae; genus Triticum; species Triticum urartu. Next base: position 474,191,393 of record NC_053022.1, read on the forward strand.
GAGTATGTTAAACAGAAAGAGGGTTTCAAGACGAAACTCCAGTCGCTTGAATCGCCTGATTCCGATAAACGGGCGGAAAGTTATACTAGAACGAAAATCGGATCAGAAATCGTGATCAGAAATAACCGTGGAAAAATCCGAGAAAAAGAAAAACTGACGAACAGATTAACGAATGAGCGTTCATTAACTGAAACTAAATGGCGAATTCGTCCGTTAAAACGAACGAATGGGCGAACGCTCGCTAAATAAATAAACCGGAAAACAAAAATAAAACCGATCTAATTCAAAAAAACGAATCTAGGGTTTTCAAAAAAAACTGGATCGGTTTCTTTAGAAAACTGGGCGGCGGGGCAGCTACCTTGGCTCGGCTCCGGTGGGGTGGCGGGGCTGCGGCGGTGGTGGCGGCGCTGCGGCGGCGGCTGCTGCTGCTATCGGCGGCGGGGTGGGTCGGGTGGCGGGGTGAGGAGGGCGGCGGCGGTATTTAAGAGGGGGGTGGCGGCTTGGGGGAGGGGGCAAGGCGGCGGCGGCGCGGAGGAGTCCGGCTCGGACTTGGAGTCCGGGTCGGCAGCGGCGCGGCACGGGGAAGGCGGCGGCGGCGAGGGCCGGCCTGGCTCGGCTGGGCCTTCGGCCCAGTCGGGCGTGGAGATTTTTTTTAATAATCACGCCGAACTAAGAAAAATCCTAGAAAAATAAATAAAAATCTAAAAATTCCAAAACAAATTCTCACCATCTAAATAAAATATTTAGAACAAGATGAACATTTTCTTGGCCCTAAAATGCAGTTTTGAAAAACGTGCAATTTTTCCTAAATTCAAATAAAATAGCAAAAACTCCAAAATAAATCTTATTTGGTTTTTTTTATTAAATCCTCAATATTTCTTTATTTTGGGAAAGTCATTTTATTCCCTCTCACTTATTTTTATTATAGAAATAATTGAAGATAAAATAAATAAAATCAATGATCCTATTTTCAAAATTAGAGAAAACTCAAATATGAAAATAACGAAATCCCAAACTCTCTCCGAGGGTCCTTGAGTTGTGTAGAATATCTAGAATCAAACCAAAAGCAAGAAAATATGATATGCATTGATGATCTAGTGTATAACATTCTAAATTGAAAATTTGGGATGTTACATCAAATATCATATAATCTTTCACAATTGCTAACACTCACGCAATACTTATGGGTATGGAGTTTTAATCGTACACAAAGAAAGATGGGGGCTTATAGTTTTGCCTCCCACCGTTTTACCTCAAGGGTAATGTCAACAGTAATAGTTAATGAAAACTCACATCCAATTAGCCATATATACCAGGATCTTTCCAACATATTGTGCTTGCCAAAGGATAAAATGTAAAAAGGAAGGGTGAAGATCACCATGACTCTTATGCAATGTAGGAGATAAAAGTAAAAGATAGGCCCTTCGCAGAGGGAAGCAGAGGTTGTCATGCGCTTCAATGGTTGGATGCACAAAATCTTAATGCGAAAGAACATCACTTTATATTGCCACTTGTGATATGGACCTTTATTATGCAGTCTTTCGCTTCTATTACTTCCATATCACACGCTCGTATAAAGCTTATTTCCTCCACACCAATCAATCACACATATTTAGAGAGCAATTTTTATTGCTTGCACCGATGACAACTTACTTGATGGATCTTACTCAATCCATAGGTAGATATGGTGGACTCTTATGGCAAGACTGGTTTGAGGGTGTTTGGAAGCACAAGTAGTATCTCTACTTGGTGCAATGAATTTGGCTAGCATGAGGGGGAAAGGCAAGCTCATCATGTTGGAAGATCCAAGACAATATAATTTATCTCAAATGTAAGAAAACATAACCCATTACGTTGTCTTCCTTGTCCAATGTCAACTCTTTAGCATGTCATATTTTAATGAGTGCTCACAATCATAAAAGATGTCCAAGATAGTATGTTTATATGTGAAGACCTCTCTTTCTTAATTACTTCCTATTAATTGCAACGATGACCAAAACTGTGTTTGTCAACTCTCAACAACCTTTATTCATCATACTCTTTCTATGTGATCTCATTACTCTCCATAAGACTCATATGATCTCTTTGTTTCTTTTTATTTCTTTCTCTTTTCTTTTATTCATCTAAGATCATGGCAAAATAATCAAGCCCTTGAATCAACACTAATCTTTATTATATAGCTCGCGGACTCGATTACATAGAAGGATAATAAAGCAAAACTCACAACTAGATCACACTAAGAACTTTTATTCTACTAGATCAAGATATTATCAAAAGGATCGAACTAAGAAAAACGGTAAAGATAAAAGTGATAGTGATACGATACCGGGGCACTCCCCCATGCTTCGCAGTTGCCAAGTGGAGTGCCCAAACCGAGGTGATTATGTCTCCTTTGTTGGTGAAGAAGGTGGAGTTGTTCATGATGGATAGTCGCACATCGAGCGTAGGAGGTCTTCTAACTTGCGGATAATGCCCTTGAGTGCGATGATATGTTCCTTCAACAAAATATTTTCATGTGTGAGATACTTATTTTGTATATGAGGCAACTCAATCATCTTGAAAGCTTCAATTTCAGTTGGGGTAAGAAGATTGTGATACAGTTGAAGGGTGTCTTCTGTTGCTGGAACTTGGTCCTCCATGGCCTTCTTGATCCCTTCATCCTTGTTGATCTCCATAGGTTCTTCTCTCTTCAGCTCTATCTTCATTAGCCAAGCATCGTTGCCCTCATGGTTGGAGGAGGAGGGAGACGACATAGTGCCTGGCCTTGACAACCCTGACAGAAAACAGTCGAAACAAAGACAGGAGGTTTTTGCGTGATGCGGGAGTCAAAACCCCCGAGAGATTATATAATGAATTTTTACCAACCAAAATACATGTCGTGTATGAAAACGGAGTCCGGAGAGCACACGAGGTGCCCACGAGGTAGGGGGGCGCGCCCTCCACCCTCATGGAGCCCTCGTGTCCTTCCCGGGCTGCTGCTTATTTTTCTATTTTTCTAAATATTCCAAAGCGGAGAAATATTGCCTTAAAAATTGTTGTGGAGTCGGTTTACTTACCGTACCACATACCTATTTCTTTTCTGAGTCTGAAACATTCTGGAAAGTGTCCCTTATGTATTACTCCGGGGTTACGGTTTCAATAGCATTGGTTTCAACATTTATGGGATTACCTGAGATATAATGTTTGATTCTTTGACCATTCACCATTGTCAGATTTGTGCCTTCGAAGTTGTTGATTTTTATGGCACCGGAACGGTAGACCTCCTCGATAACGCAAGGACCTTCCCATTTAGAGAGAAGTTTTCCTGCAAAAAATCTTAAACGAGAGTTGTATAGCAATACATAATCACCTACATTAAACTCACGCTTTTGTATCCTTTTGTCATGCCATCTTTTAACCTTTTCTTTAAACAACTTGGCATTTTCGTAGGCTTGGGTTCTCCATTCATCAAGTGAGCTAATATCAAATAACCTCTTCTCACCGGCAAGTTTAAAATCATAATTAAGTTCTTTAATAGCCCAATAAGCCTTGTGTTCTAGTTCAAGAGGTAAGTGACATGCTTTTCCATAGACCATTTTATACGGAGACATACCCATAGGATTTTTATATGCAGTTCTATAGGCCCATAATGCATCATTAAGTTTCTTGGACCAATTCTTTCTAGACCTATTAACAGTCTTTTGCAAAATTAATTTGAGTTCTCTATTACTCAATTCTACTTGACCACTAGACTGAGGGTGATAAGGAGATGCAATTCTATGATTAACATCATATTTAGCAAGCATTTTACGGAAAGCACCATGAATAAAATGTAAACCACCATCAGTCATTAAATATCTAGGGACTCCAAATCTTGGAAAAATAACTTCTTTAAGCATTTTAATAGAAGTGTTATGATCAGCACTACTAGTTGGAATAGCTTCTACCCACTTAGTAACATAATCAACAGCAACTAAAATATGTGTATAACCATTAGAGGAAGGAAAAGGTCCCATATAGTCAAAGCCCTAAACATCAAATGGTTCAATAACAAGTGAATAATTCATAGGCATTTCTTGACGTCTACTAATATTACCAATTCTTTGACATTCATCACAAGATAAGACAAACTTACGGGCATCCTTGAAGAGAGTAGGCCAATAAAAACCAGATTGCAATACCTTATGTGCAGTTCTATCTCCAGCATGGTGTCCTCCATAAGCTTCGGAGTGACACTTGCGTAGGATCTGTTCATGTTCATGCTCAGGTACACAACGTCTAATAACACCATCTACTCCTTTATAAAGATGTGGGTCATCCCAAAGGTAATGCCTCAAATCATAGAAGAACTTTTTTCTTTTGTTGGTATGTGAAACTAGGTGGTATAAACTTAGCAACAATGTAATTAGCATAATCAGCATACCATGGAGCAGTATGAGGTGCATTTATGACATTTAATTGCTCATCAGGAAAGCTATCATCAATAGGTAGTGGGTCATCAAGCACATTTTCTAACCTAGACAAGTTGTCTGCAACGGGGTTCTCAGCTCCCTTTCTATCAACAATATGTAAGTCAAATTCTTGCAGCAAGAGAACCCATCTAATAAGTCTAGGTTTAGCATCTTTCTTTTCCATAAGATATTTAATAGCAGCATGATCAGTGTGAATAGTTACTTTAGAATCAACAATATAAGGTCTAAACTTATCACAAGCAAATACAACTGCTAAGAATTCTTTTTCAGTAGTAGCATAATTTCTTTGAGCATTGTCTAGAGTTTTACTAGCATATTGAATAACATTTAGTTTCTTATCAACTCTTTGTCCTAGAACAGCACCTACAACATAATCACTAGCATCACACATAATTTCAAAGGGTAAATTCCATGTCACACCCCTAGTGCTAGTATGCTCTGAGCTAGCTAGTCTTGTGTTGCATCATGTTTAAATTCTTATGAATTTGAATTGGGGACTGTTGAAACCCTAGCACATATGAATCCAACTAGGTTCAAATAAAAAATATCATTTTCAATGATCCCAAAATTCCTTTGGAAAAGTTCATCATTTTTGAATTGGTTAGAACCTCTGCCAAAAAATGGTGCACATTTTCCTAGGTCACTTTGGATTTTTGAATGAATTCATAAAGTATTTGAATTTGGGCATTTAATTGCTATAAATAATTAAAATGCCCAAATAATTCTGAAAGTGGTTGAGGGCTATTGGATATATTCTCAAAAGTGCCCACAATTATTTTCAGGGTTTCTGAAAATGCCTTAGCATTTTATTTAAGTCAAAGCAGTTACAGAAATAATAGAAAACCAGAAAATAGAGGAAAGAGAGAGAAAGAGTTTACCTGGGCTTCTTACCTGCAGCAGAGCCGGCCCAGCTCCTGTTCTGGCCCAGCCCACCAGGGGCTCCCTGGTCTTCTTCCTCCTTCGACAGAAGGACATAGGGCGCGTGCCCGATGCGCGCGACCACGCGCCGCGCCACCTCCTGCTTCCCGACGCTGCCCCGACGTGCCTACGAGCGCCACGCACCCCCTGGACCCTCTCGCTCACTCCCTTGATCTCATCTCCCTCCTCTGCTCTCTCTCTCTCTCTCTCTCGCCAACTCAACGCACCGGAGTGCGCCGCCGCAAAACACCGCGACCACCGCCGTCCCCTTGCCCCGTGGCCGTGCCCCGAGCTCCGCCCAGGCTCCAAGTACCTCTCCGTCGACCCACGCAAGCTCGGACGACCCCAAGACGATGTGGTGGTCTTCTTCCCCGTCCACGGCCGCCGGATGCCGCCGCCCGATTCACCGTCTCCGCCGTCTCCACGAGGCCACTGAGCTGCTCAACGACCTCCCAGTGAGCTCGCCCCTCTTTCCCCTCTGCCCCCCTGCTTGCTCCCGTCCTCTAGCCGCCGCCCGGAGATCACCCGAGGCCGCCGTCCGCCATGGCCGACGAACCCCGTGCTCTCGGGCCCCTCCGCTCAGACCAGTCGCTCCGGCGTGCTTCTGCTGCCCCGTAGGTGCCGCCTAGCCACTCTGTTTCCTTGCCTGAGCAACGCAGCCGCATCCCCGCGTGCGTCCGAGCTCCGGCCGCCGCCTGGCTTGACGCCACCGCTGCTGCCGTCCACCTCGCTCCCTCCCGTGGCCACCACCGGATGCGCCGCACTGCCAGCGACCCATAGCCGCAAACCACGCCCTAAATGGTGCTCTGTAGCGCGATTCCGACTCCCTCCGCCGCGGATTTGGTCGCCGACGGCTAAACGCCGGCGGCTGACGTGGCCGTCATTAGCTTGAGGCTAATTAGCGCGATAATCTCACCCTGTGCCACTGACAGACCGGCCCCACCCCCCTAGTTAACCGCGGGGTAAACCCCTGTTAAATTTTAACTTAACCAACGTGGACCCACACGTCAGTTGACCTGCTGACATCATCGTTGATTGGCCCCACCTGTCTGTGACTCGAGCCAGCACTGTGAGACTGACCAGTGGGACCCACTGGTCAGGTTTGACCTGGCCAGCCACAGTTGACCTGATGACGTCATTCTTACGTCATGCTGACGAAGTTAAGCCTTTTCTGGAATTTAAATAAATCCTAAATGATTTATTATTTTCAGAAAATGCCCAAAACTCCTAAAAATCATAGAAATTCAACCGTAACTCCAAATGAAATAAATTATATATGAAAAATTATCAGAAAAATTTAAGGAATCTGTTTATGGCATTTGCATGCATGTTTGAACAACCTAGGGTTGCTGTACAGGGCAATTTGCATAAATGACATTTAAATAAGCACATATGGAGTTTGAATTTGAACCCTTGGTTCAAACCAACTTCATTTAATATGGTTGCTAGTTGCATTAGCTCAATCAACAGCATATTGCCATGACATTATCATGCATCATAATTGTTGCATTGCATTGATTGTGTTCCTCCTTGTTTGCCGGTATTTGTCCCCTCTCGATAGACGTGGTTCCGACGACGAGTTCGATGACACCGATGAAGAACTATACTATCTTCAGAAGTGCCAGGCAAGAAAAAACCCCTTGTTCATTCAGATACAATCCCACTCTCTCGCTCCTGCTCTCTTTTACTGCATTGGAACAACACCGTTTCAACTGTTACATGCTGCGGTAGCTGAACCCCTTTCCTCTGCATGACCTGTCATTGCCACGGTAAATAGATGAAACCCACTAGCATGAGTAGGAATTGTTTGAGCCCTGATGTGCCTACTCATTCATGCTTGTTGTCATGCCTGCTACTGCTTAGAGTTGTGTCCGGTCTGATTCATCGGGAATGAATTGGAACGTGGTGAACATGTCCTACCGTTGAGAGCTAAGTGTGTGAACACGATTTGGTAAAGGTAGCGGTGAGAGGCCATGTAGGAGTACATGGTGGGTTGTCTCATTGCAGCCGTCCTCAGGAACTGAGTCCTGTGTTTGTGATCCATGAACAGTTACTACCACACATTGGGTTCCGGTAACTCGGCCCCTCTCGGCTTATTAATCAACTTGATCTCTGTCCAGGAGTTGCAACTAGTTTCTGGTGTTTGTAGGTAGTGTTAGTAGTCTACCAAGTGGCACCTGGTACAGGTGGGCTTGGGACAGACTAGGCATCGTGGCACGGTGTACCAAGTGGCACCCGGATGGTGGGCTTGGGAACCCTGCTCACATCGTTTGGGGCCGTGAGCGACACCCCGGCCGGATCTCCTTGCGGATGGAACCCGAATAGGTGATAAACCTGGACGAGAGACTTGTTGGTTAGTCAAGTCGTGGCCGACTCCCTCGCCCGGCTTCCGCTTGAAGGTTGCCGAGGTACATGACGTGTACAGGGCTATAAGTGGCGAGAGCGTGTGTGAAGAAGTACACCCCTGCGGGGTTATCATTATCTATTCGAATAGCCGGATTCCTCGGATATGGAAACTTGGACCCCTTGCATAGTTCATAGACAAGTGAAAGTGGATACTCTAAGATGCGCAAGATAAGCGTGAGTGCTATGGATGGCGTTCTCGTAGGAAGACGGGAGCGGATCCATAGTTGTGTATTGATATGGTGAATTTGTGGACTCGTGTGCGCCACCTCAAAAGAGTTACTTGCAGTCGTAGTTCAGGTTAGCCACTGAGTCAAAGCTGGCTTGCTGCAGTTAAACTCCACTACCCCTTTATTGATACCGATGCATATCTAGGTAGTTCTGATGTAAGTCTTGCTGGGTACATTTGTACTCACGTTTGCCTATTTTATGTTTTGCAGAGAGACGTCAGTCTCGCTAGTAGTTCCGCATGGACTTCGACGTTTAGCTTGTTACCTCAGCTACGATCTTGTGCCCTTGGCAGGATCTGGTAGATAGTCAGGCTTCTCAGCCTTCTTCATTTGTAGTTGTCTGTACTCAGACAAGTTAAGCTTCCGCATGTGCTTGTTGCTTGTATGCTCTGTATGTTGGGTCATGAGACCCATGTTTGTAATATCTCGCTCCTGGGAGCCTATTGAATAAATACTTGAGTCGTAGAGTCTTGTTGTGATGCCATGTTGTATGTACTCATATCGGGCATATTGTGTGTATGATTGAAATGCTTGGTATGAGTGGGATCCGACAATCTAGTTGTTTATCCTTGGCAGCCTATCATATGGGGAAATGTAGTCTAGTGCTTTTTGAGCGATAGTAGTCCGCTACAGCCCGGTTCACTAGAGTCCTGCTAGCCCAGCACTACTGCTCGGAACACTTGACTGGCCGGCATGTGTTTCACTTCGTTCCTGTGTCTGTCCCTTTGGGGAAATGTCACGCGGTGACTTCTGGAGTCCTGCCTAGCCTGCTACAGCCCGGGTTACCGGAGTCCTGTTAGCCCAGTGCTACAGCCCGGATTCACACGTTGATGACCGACATGCTTGATGTGATTCATGTATGCCTGTCCTCATGGGTTAGCGCCGCTTTGGGTTCACGACTAGCCATGTCGGCCCGGGTTCTTTGTCATATGGATGTTAGCGACACTATCATATACGTGAGCTAAAACGCGCAAACGGTCCCGGGCCAGGTAAGGTGGCACCCGTGGGAATACCGTGCGTGAGGCCGCAAGGTGATATGATGTGTTACATGCTAGATCGGTGTGACTTAGGATCAGGGTGCTGACAGCGTTGGTATCAGAGCCTGACTGCCTGTAGGATTACCAAGCCAAACTGGTCGAAGTTGAGTCTAGAACTGCATTAGTTATATAAGGGAATTGATTGTGGAAGGGAACGTAAGGCTCTTTTACTCCTTTACCCTATGCCCTTCTGATCTGAGTCAACCTCTTCTTTTCTACGGGGATTAAGAATTAGGCCTTCTCATCTATCTATCAGGATGACGTGCTACTAATCCATAGACTTATAGAATTGATAGTTTCAAGCCTCAGTTCCGTTCCTATTACTTCCGTATGTTGACAGTTGATCTCAGAACCTTGATATTGTGTTGTTGGGTGGTTATGCCACCATTTTGCAGGATGTCTCAAATCTTTTGAGCATTTACAGCCGTTATGCTGTCCGAGTCATCCCAGGTTTCTAAATAGTCCGATGCATTTGCAAATCCCTTCTTTCCGTTCTTGATGTTCCTTTGGGCTAGATTAAGCACACTAATCGGTCTGTTGAGGTACTTCGTTGCCTTGATATGTATGTTGGAGTTAGTATTATGGCCCTAGGTGTCTCAGAAGATTACCTAGTAATCTAGCTATGTTTTGTGTTCCCCGTGGTGATGATTCTGGCCATCATTCTTGAAAGCATCCTGTGATGCCATTTAGTAGTAGGTATTCTACTCCTGGGTTCTTGACCCAAGATTCACTCTACTTACCTCATGTTGATAGTGTTGCTCGTATCTTAGGGATATTAGTAACCTTTGCGATAGTCCTCGAGGTCCGTGGTATTTCCTCCTTTCAAATACTATGAACCACTTATGGCAGAAGTTTGTTGGATCAAAAGATCACAATCAGAGTGCTCTTGATGAGTTCTCCATTCTGCATTGTGAATCTGCCAGTCCTACCTTTCTGCATGGGTTATCCGGAAGAAATGTTGAGCTTGCTCGGCATACTAATCTATGCATCTACAACTCAGAAAGATATATGTTCCTTTGAGTCGTTCCTCTTTAGTTGTTTCCTGACCTTTGTCTATTAGTTGATAGCCAAGAGTATGTGTGCATTTGTGTTCACCAATGCCTTTTATTCTCGTGGTCCGTCAAGCCATTCTATTCCGGAATGACTAGGAGAAACAAACTCCATTACCTCATCCATAGCCAGGATTGGGTCAAAGTAGTTGTGTTCTGCAGAACAAATGCCAATCCAGCTTTTGCTCTGTTCTACCCTGGAGTATTACCCCCTTTATGTCAGGATTGTCATGAGAATTGCACCCTCTCTCATGAATTCTTGACGCAGTGATACTTCTTACCATCATTCTTCATTCCTCGGTCTCGTGTTGTCGCAACCGGAATGCCGACAAGTGAACCATGATGTGTGAAATCAATACTCCTAGCAACTAGTTGCTAGGTAGATAATGGACAATAATTTCTTTATTAGCGTGTTGGTTATTGAATCATCATCCTAAGATTGATCGTGCTACCTAGTCCATTTTTCCTGGTGCACTCTTCGATCAATGAGTTAGGATTGTGTCAGTCCCTCGCTCTTTTGATCATATCGTCTTGCTCTGAAAAGCAAGATTGTTCCCGAGCTTAGAAACATATCGGTGGTTCGTGATTTTCTGAATATTTCCTCAGAAGTATCACCAGGTTGCCCCTGACTGTTATGTTGAGCTCGTGATCAAGTTGGTTTCTCGTAAACCACCCCTTCTCCAAGAATCTGTGTTGGATACCCTGAGCTAGTTGGTTAAGCTGAACAACAACTTGGAGAGTTGGAAGATGAAAACTTGTCCGACTTAGTTCATCACTAAGGGATATCCTTGTGTGTGTGTGTTGAAGAAAGATGATATCTTCATCGACTGATCCCCGTGATCAGCTGTTGAATCTATTATCTTGTCCAAACCTTGATTTGAGTGTGGGCTATCGTCAAATCAAATCAGAACCAACGATGTTCGTAATGTTGTCTTACTTACGGTTGTCCCTCGAGCATACACCATTATATCTTTGGTCTGACCAATACTATCACATTGTTCACATAGTGGTGGAAGTCCAGTGATATGGAAATTCTGATGAATTGCTGTTGAGCCCATCAGCGGCATTTTGTCTCCTCCATGATTGTGTTGAACATCCATCTAGTGTTGGAAACTTGTGTAAGCATTTTCTTCACGCCCCGTTCATGAAGTATATGTTTGGATGAAAGAAGTGACTTCCTTTGATTCACGTGCATTTGATGTAAGTTGCCGCCGTGAATTCGGAAAGTTTGTTTTGCTTCCTATGGAATCATCCCAAGTCAGTCATGCACGTGTGAAGTACTCTATGGTCTGATAGACTGATCATCTTCATTCCATACGTATCCATAGCACACCAAGCCACTGATTGACTTGTTCAGGGAGAAGAAGTTCTCCATAAGAGCTAATCATATGACTTATGCAAGGACTTCGATATCCTTGATGATGGTTCCCAACTAGGACTCGGCAGTGTTTCATTGTAAGACTACTATGTGATCATGCTTGTCTGGGACAACATGTTCACATGTGTTTAGCAGAACCAGCTCATGTTTTGGAGCTTACTACCGTAGTTCATTTCCCCGAGAATCTCGCAACGTCGTCTCGTCGATTTGTGTTGCAAACCTTCATTTTCCTTTCTAGACTCGATGAGTCTGGAATATCCTGACACCAACCAGATCTGAATCTCAGGCAGATATGATGGTTGGAGCATTTTCCAAGAACTATAATATTGGTCCCTCGATAACCGGTAAGTGAATGTCGTGGCCAACACATCCAGCCGGAAGACCTATAATTGTAGTATCTCGATTGAAGAAAGTTGGCCACCTCCCCATGAGGAATTCGTAGGATTTACCTCCGTAGTTAATCCTTACGGATTCTTATGCTCCCGAAGTCCGATCTTTTACTTGATGTTCTATATATAAAACCATATCTATGAATGGGATACACTAGCACATCAAGGAGAACATTAGAAGCGGAGTTCTATATGTCTCTCGGTCGATCATCCAGATTTTGTTTCCTTGGCTTCGCTAAGGTGAAATCTGAGAAAGTGTTATCTTCCTTTGCATCTGCATCACCCATCACCATTCACCATGGTGGTATGTTGTGTTGCCAGGATCCTTGACACGGATATTGGTAAAACCTTGATGAATATGGAGATGCTCAAGTTCTTGAGAGCACGCGCAAGCACCAGGTTTTACCGTTGGCGCTAACTGGGATTTGCTTCCAGTTTCCTCGATTATGTTATAACCTTTTCAAACAGTGGACTCACTCTTGACTGTTGAGTTCTTCCCCAGTTACTAGAATCATTCCCAACATTTGCATTTTGTTCCCAGCTTGCACCTCAGTAGTTGTTGTTCAGGATCATCTTCAAAAGTGGACTTACCATGGGTCTCATCCATTTTCGATGATAAGCAAAAAACTCATCCATTGCGTTGTCATCAACAAGATAGTCCACATCATCCATTCTAGTCGGAGTATGCCATTCTTCAAACTTCTTCAAACGATCGTTGTGATTGCCTTGGGCTGGTATAGAGAGTTTCAATGATCTTTGTATCAAAAGTAATTCTTTTTGCCACTTAAGGGAATAGTTCTTCGAGTCACCTTCCCCGAGGTGCCCCGTTTTGGAATCATGGAAATTTCCCTCGCTACTTTGAAACCCTCGTCAAATTGTTTCTTCTGTCGCTCCTGATGGAAGTTTTGCCTCTCAGCTCCAGAGATGTTTCTATGTATCATCCCATGAGTTGATCTTGTGATCATCAAGATGATCCTAAGTTGCTCGAACCTCAAGAAGATCGATTCTTCTAAATTTTCCCTTTCTTATTGTTGTCATGTTGGATGTAGTTCTCAAAGCAAGATGTCAAGATCAATGTGATGCAATATATCGGTACCTTCGAGAAGGGCAGTTCGATCAAGAAGACTGTGATAGTTTTGTGACCCATCTGTCTTCTTACTTCACTTCTTGAATCTCGGGACGAGATTCTTGTTTTAGTGGGGGTGAGTTGTCACACCCCTAGTGCTAGTATGCTCTGAGCTAGCTAGTCTTGTGTTGCATCATGTTTAAATTCTTATGAATTTGAATTGGGGACTATTGAAACCCTAGCACAGATGAATCCAACTAGGTTCAAATAAAAAATATCATTTTCAATGATCCCAAAATTCCTTTGGAAAAGTTCATCATTTTTGAATTGGTCTAGAACCTCTGCCAAAAAATGGTGCACATTTTCCTAGGTCACTTTGGATTTTTGAATGAATTCATAAAGTATTTGAATTTGGGCATTTAATTGCTATAAATAATTAAAATGCCCAAATAATTCTGAAAGTGGTTGAGGGCTATTGGATATATTCTCAAAAGTGCCCACAATTATTTTCAGGGTTTCTGAAAATGCCTTAGCATTTTATTTAAGTCAAAGAAGTTACAGAAATAATAGAAAACCAGAAAATAGAGGAAAGAGAGAGAAAGAGTTTACCTGGGCTTCTTACCTGCAGCAGAGCCGGCCCAGCTCCTGTTCTGGCCCAGCCCACCAGGGGCTCCCTGGTCTTCTTCCTCCTTCGACAGAAGGACAGAGGGCGCATGCCCGATGCGCGCGACCACGCGCCGCGCCACCTCCTGCTTCCCGACGCTGCCCCGACGTGCCTACGAGCACCACGCACCCCCCTGGACCCTCTCGCTCACTCCCTCGATCTCATCTCCCTCCTCTGCTCTCTCTCTCTCTCTCTCGCAAACTCAATGCACCGGAGTGCGCCGCCGCAAAACACCGCGACCACCGCCGTCCCCTTGCCCCGTGGTCGTGCCCCGAGCTCCGCCCAGGCTCCAAGTACCTCTCCGTCGACCCACGCAAGCTCGGACGACCCCAAGACGACGTGGTGGTCTTCTTCCCCGTCCATGGCCGCCGGATGCCGCCGCCCGATTCACCGTCTCCGCCGTCTCCTCGAGGCCACTGAGCTGCTCAACGACCTCCCAGTGAGCTCGCCCCTCTTTCCCCTCTGCCCCCCCTTGCTCCCGTCCTCTAGCCCGCCGCCCGGAGATCACCCGAGGCCGCCGTCCGCCATGGCCGACGAACCCCGTGCTCTCGGGCCCCGCTCAGACCAGTCGCTCCGGCGTGCTTCTGCTGCCCGTAGGTGCCGCCTAGCCACTCTGTTTCCTTGCCTGAGCAACGCAGCCGCATCCCCGCGTGCGTCCGAGCTCCGGCCGCCGCCTGCTTGACGCCACGCTGCTGCCGTCCACCTCGCTCCCTCCCGTGGCCACCACCAGATGCGCGCACTGCCAGCAACCCATAGCCGCAAACCGCGCCCTAAATGGTGCTCTGTAGCGCGATTCCGACTCCCTCCGCCGCGGATTTGGTCGCCGACGGCTAAACGCCGGCGGCTGACGTGGCCGTCATTAGCTTGAGGCTAATTAGCGCGTTAATCTCACCCTGTGCCACTGACAGACCGGCCCCACCCCCTAGTTAACCGCGGGGTAAACCCCTGTTAAATTTTAACTTAACCAACGTGGACCCACACGTCAGTTGACCCGCTGACGTCACCGTTGACTGGCCCCACCTGTGTGTGACTCGAGCCAGCACTTTGAGACTGACCAGTGGGACCCACTGGTCAGGTTTGACCTGGACCCGTTCTGTTGACCTGCTGAGGTCAGCATGATGTACGTCGCTGACGCAGTAATGCTTTCTGGAATTTATATCTAAGATAATTTTTAAAATCCAAAAATCTAAATCATAGAAATTCAACCGTAACTCCAGAATACTTATATATGAAAATGTTATCATAAATTCAAGAATCGTCATTGGAATTTGAGGTGTGTTGAACACCCTAGGGTGCTGTTAGGGCATTGCATAAATGCCATAATAAGGATATGGGTTTGAAGTTTGACCTTGTTCAACGACACTTATTTAAATGTTGCCCCGTGCCCTAGCTCATCAAGCCTCATTGCATTCATTATTCATGCATCATATTGCTTGCAGTTGATGTTGTTCCTCGTGTTTGCGTTATTTGTCCTCTCGATAACGTGGTATCGACGACTATTCGATGCGACTGGGATATCGTATATTCAGAAAGTGAGGCAAAAACCCTTGTTATTCATACAATCCACTCTCTCGCTCGGTGTTCTTTGACGGAGATTGGACAACTATCGTTTCAACTGTTACATGCTGCGGTGCTGAACCCCTTTCCTCTGCATACTGTCATTCCACGTATAGATGAAACCCATGAATGATAGGAATTGTTTGAGCCCTGATGTGCCTACTTTCATGTTAGTGTCATGCCTGCTACTGCTTAGAGTTGTGTCAGGTCTGATTCATCGGAATGAATTGGAACGTGGTGAACATGTCCTACCGTTGAGAGCTAAGTGTGTGAACACGATTTGGTAAAGGTAGCGGTGAGAGGCCATGTAGGAGTACATGGTGGGTTGTCTCATTGCAGTCCTCAGGAACTGAGTTCTGTGTTTGTGATCCATGAACAGTTACTACCACACATTGGGTTCCGGTAACTCGGACCCCTCTCGACTTATTAATCAACTCGATCTCTGTCCAGGAGTTGCAACTAGTTTCTGGTGTTTGTAGGTAGTGTTAGTAGTCTACCAAGTGGCACCCGGTACAGGTGGGCTTGGGACAGACTAGGCACAGTGGCCGTGTACCAAGTGGCACCCGGATGGTGGGCTTGGGAACCCTGTACACATCGTTTGGGGCCGTGAGCGACACCCCGGCCGGATCTCCTTGCGGATGGAACCCGAATAGGCGATAAACCTGGACGAGAGACTTGTGGTTAGTCAGGTCGTGGCCGACTCCCTCGCCAGGCTTCCGCTTGAAGGTTGCCGAGATACACAAAAAAAAAAAACACAAAAAAAGTAAATGACGATGATACAGGAAGCTAAAGTCGGCAAAAGAAAGCGAAAAAAAAAAAAACAAAAAAATGAATACATGTGGAGTACACTCCGGGTTATCATTATTTTCGATAGCCGGATCTGATCAATGACCGTGCATTAGTTCTGACAATTGAAGTGGTTCGTGAGAGTTGCGCAGTAAGCGTGAGGTTGGGTTGCCGAGGTACATGACGTGTACAGGGCTATAAGTGGCGAGAGCGTGTGTGAAGAAGTACACCCCTGCGGGGTTATCATTATCTATTCGAATAGCCGGATTCCTCGGATATGGAAACTTGGACCCCTTGCATAGTTCATAGACAAGTGAAAGTGGATACTCTAAGATGCGCAAGATAAGCGTGAGTGCTATGGATGGCGTTCTCGTAGGAAGACGGGAGCGGATCCATAGTTGTGTATTGATATGGTGAATTTGTGGACTCGTGTGCGCCACCTCAAAAGAGTTACTTGCAGTCGTAGTTCAGGTTAGCCACTGAGTCAAAGCTGGCTTGCTGCAGTTAAACTCCACTACCCCTTTATTGATACCGATGCATATGTAGGTAGTTCCGCGTGGACTTCGACGTTTAGCTTGTTACCTCAGCTACGATCTTGTGCCCTTGGCAGGATCTGGTAGATAGTCAGGCTTCTCAGCCTTCTTCATTTGTAGTTGTCTGTACTCAGACAAGTTAAGCTTCCGCATGTGCTTGTTGCTTGTATGCTCTGTATGTTGGGTCATGAGACCCATGTTTGTAATATCTCGCTCCTGGGAGCCTATTGAATAAATACTTGAGTCGTAGAGTCTTGTTGTGATGCCATGTTGTATGTACTCATATCGGGCATATTGTGTGTATGATTGAAATGCTTGGTATGAGTGGGATCCGACAATCTAGTTGTTTATCCTTGGCAGCCTATCATATGGGAAATGTAGTCTAGTGCTTTTTGAGCGATAGTAGTCCGCTACAGCCCGGTTCACTGGAGTCCTGCTAGCCCAGCACTACTGCTCGGAACACTTGACTGGCCGGCATGTGTTTCACTTCGTTCCTGTGTCTGTCCCTTCGGGGAAATGTCACGCGGTGACTTCTGGAGTCCTGCCTAGCCTGCTACAGCCCGGGTTACCGGAGTCCTGTTAGCCCAGTGCTACAGCCCGGATTCACACGTTGATGACCGACATGCTTGATGTGATTCATGTATGCCTGTCCTCATGGGTTAGCGCCGCTTTGGGTTCACGACTAGCCATGTCGGCCCGGGTTCTTTGTCATATGGATGTTAGCGACACTATCATATACGTGAGCTAAAACGCGCAAACGGTCCCGGGCCAGGTAAGGTGGCACCCGTGGGAATACCGTGCGTGAGGCCGCAAGGTGATATGATGTGTTACATGCTAGATCGGTGTGACTTAGGATCAGGGTGCTGACATTCCAATCAGGTGGTTGAACAATAGGTGCAGAGATCAATGCTTTCTTAAGTATTTGAAATGCTTCTACACAATCATCATCAAAGACAAATTGTATATCTTTTTGTAATAAATTAGTCAGAGGCCGAGAAATTTTAGAGAAGTCCTTAATGAACCTCCTATAAAAACCTGCATGACCAAGGAAACTTCTTTTACCTTTGATGTCCTTGGGACATGGCATCTTTTCAATAGCATCATCCTTGGCTTTATCAACTTCGATACCTCTTTCAGAAACTTTATGCCCCAAGACAATACCTTCATTAACCATAAAGTGGCACTTTTCCCAATTCAAGACAAGATTAGTTTCTTCACATCTCTGCAAAACTCGATCAAGGTTGCTTAAGCAATCATCAAAAGAAGATTCATAGACGAAAAGTCGTCCATGAAAACCTCACAAATCTTTTCACAAAAGTCAGAGAATATAGCCATCATGCATCTTTGAAAGGTAGCAGGTGCATTACATAAACCAAAAGGCATACGTCTATAAGCAAAAGTACCAAAAGGGCATGTAAAAGTAGTCTTTGATTGATCTTTGGCTGACACGGGTATTGGAGAGAAACCAGAATAACCATCTAGAAAGCAAAAATGTGTATGTTCGGACAGTCTTTCTAGCATTTGATCGATAAAAGGTAAGGGGTAATGCTCCTTTTTAGTAGCCTTATTTAATTTGCGGAAATCAATTACCATCCGATAACCTATAATAATTCTTTGAGGAATCAATTCATCATTATCATTAGGAACAACAGTAATACCTCCCTTTTTAGGGACACAATGGACAGGGCTTACCCATTGACTATCAGCAACGGGATAAATTATACCTGCCTCAAGGAGCTTTAGTATCTCCTTTCTTACCACTTCTTTCATTTTAGGATTCAGCCGGCGTTGATGATCACGAACTGGTTTAGCATCTTCTTCCAAATTAATTTTATGTTGACATAGAGTGGGACTAATGCCCTTAAGATCATCAAGAGTATACCCAATAGCAGCACGGTGCTTCTTCAGAGTTTTCAATAATCTCTCTTCTTCATGTTCTAAAAGGTTAGCACTAATAATAACAGGATATATATTCTTCTCATCAAGATAAGCATATTTAAGAGTATCAGGTAATGGTTTAAGCTCAAACACGGGATCACCCTTGGGCGGAGGAGGATCCCCTAGGATTTCAACAGGTAAATTGTTTTTCAGAATAGGTTCCTGTTTAAAGAATACTTCATCTAATTCCCTTCTTTCATTCATGAACATGTCATTTTCATGGTCTAGCAAATATTGCTCTAAAGGATCACTAGGAGGTGAGGCAATAGAAGCAAGACCAATAATTTCATCCTTACTAGGTAATTCTTCTTCTCCGTGTTGTCTACTAAATTTAGAAAAATTAAATTCATGAGTCATATCATCTAAACCGATAGTAACAACATCTATTTTGCAATCTATGGTAGCATTAACAGTGTTCAAGAAGGGTCTACCAAATATAATGGGACAAAAGCTATCTTGTGGGGAACCAAGAACAAGAAAATCAGCAGGATATTTAGTTTTCCCACACAAGACTTCAACATCTCTAACAATTCCCATTGGTGAAATAGTATCTCTATTGGCAAGTTTAATTGTGACATCAATACCTTCCATCTCAGCGGGTGCAATATCATGCATAACTTCTTGGTATAAAGAATAAGGTATTGCACTAGCACTAGCACCCATATCACATAAGCCATGATAACAATGATCTCCTATTTTAACAGAAATAACATGCATGCCTACCACAGGTCTAGGTTTATCTTTATCACGGGGTTTAGCAATTCTAGCAGTTTCATTACAGAAATAAATAACATGCCCATCTATATTATCAGACAAGAGATCTTTAACAATAGCAATATTAGGTTCAACTTTAACTTTCTTAGGAGGTGTATATGATTTAATATTGCTTTTACGTACCACAGTTGAAGCTTTAGCATGATCCTTTATCCTAACAGGGAAAGGTGGTTTATCAACATAAGAAGTAGGAACAATAGGATCATTATAAGTGATAGTCTTTTCTTCAACTTTAATAGGTGCAGCTACTTTTACTTCTATGGGAGGATGATATTTAAACCACTTCTCCTTGGGGAGATCAACATAAGCAGCAAAAGATTCATAGAAAGAAGCTACTATCTCAGAGTCAAGTCCATATTTAGTGCTAAATTTACAAAAAATATCGGTATCCATAAAAGATTTAACACAATCAAAACTAGGTGTCATACCTGACTCCTTACCATTGTCGAGGTCCCAATCTTCAGAGTTGCGTTTAATTCTTTCCAATAAATCCCATTTGAATTCAATAGTCTTCATCCTAAAAGAGCCAGCACAAGAAGTATCAAGCATGGTGCGATTGTTACCAGAAAGCCGAGCATAAAAATTTTGAATAATCATTTCTCTTGAGAGCTCATGATTGGGGCATGAATATAACATTGACTTAAGCCTCCCCCAAGCTTGAGCGATGCTTTCTCCTTCGCGAGGCCAAAACTTATATATATAATTGCGATCACGATGAACAAGATGCATAGAATAAAACTTCTGATGAAATTCCAATTTCAATCGTTTGTAATTCCAAGACCTCATATCATCACATAGCCTATACCATGTCAATGCATCTCCCCTCAAAGATAAGGGAAAGACCTTCTTCTTAACAACATCTCCGGATACACCTGCAAGCTTAAATAATCCACAAACTTCAATCACATATATCAGATGTTCATCAGGATGTTTTGTTCCATCTCCTAAAAAGGGATTAGCTAGCAATTTTTCTATCATACCCGAAGGAACTTCAAAGCAAGAATTATCATTTTCATTTTCATTTTCAGTAGGTTCAGTAGGTTGAGGAGCAACTCTTTGCTCTAGTGGTCGGGGTGAAGATACCCCGAACAAGCCCCTCAGAGGATTACTTGGCATGGTAACAAGTGACAGTAAACTTTAGCACACTATATTTTCCTTACCAAATTCCACCTACCAAAGGAGCTTCACCCCCGGCAACGGCGCCAGAAAAGAGTCTTGATGACCCACAAGTATAGGGGATCTATCGTAGTCCTTTCAATAAGTAAGAGTGTCGAACCCAACGAGGAGCAGAAGGAAATGATAAGCAGTTTCCAGCAAGGTATTCTCTGCAAGTACTGAAATAAGTGATAACAGATAGTTTTGTGATAAGATAATTTGTAACGTGCAACAAGTAACAAAAGTAAATAAGGTGCAGCAAGGTGGCCCAATCCTTTTTGTAGCAAAGGACAAGCCTAGACAAACTCTTATAAGATGTAAAGCGCTCCCGAGGACACATGGTAATATCGTCAAGCTAGTTTTCATCACGTTCATATGATTCGCGTTCGGTACATTGATAATTTGGTATGTGGGTGGACCGGTGCTTGGGTACTGCCCTTACTTGGACAAGCATCCCACTTATGATTAACCTCTATTGCAAGCATCCGCAACTACAACAAAAGTATTAAGGTAAACCTAACCATAGCATGAAACATATGGATCCAAATCAGCCCCTTACGAAGCAACGCATAAACTAGGGTTTAAGCTTCTGTCACTCTAGCAACCCATCATCTACTTATTACTTCCCAATGCCTTCCTCTAGGCCCAAATAATGGTGAAGTGTCATGTAGTCGACGTTCACATAACACCACTAGAGGAGAGACAACATACATCTCATCAAAATATCGAACGAATACCAAATTCACATGACTACTAATAGCAAGACTTCTCCCATGTCCTCAGGAACAAACGTAACTACTCACAAAGCATAAACATGTTCATAATCAGAGGGGTATTAATATGCATATAGGATCTGAACATATGATCTTCCACCAATTAAACCAACTAGTATCAACTACAAGGAGTAATTAACACTACTAGCAACCTACTAGCACCAATCCCGGACTTGGAGACAAGAATTGGATACAAGAGATGAACTAGGGTTTTGAGATGAGATGGTGTTGATGAAGATGTTGATGGAGATTGCCCTCTCCCGATGAGAGGAGCGTTGGTGATGACGATGGCGATATTTTCCCCCTCCGGGAGGGAAGTTTCCCCGGCAGAACAGCTCCGCCAGAGCCCTAGATTGGTTCCGCCAAGGTTCCGCCTCGTGGCGGCGGAGTTTCGTCCGAGAAGATGGCTTATGGTTTTTTTTTCATCGAAGGACTCCATATAGCAGAAGATGGCCACCGGAGGGCCACCAGGGGGCCCACGAGGTAGGGGGCGCGCCCAGTGGGGTAGGGCGCGCCCCCCACCCTCGTGGGTAGGGTGTGCCCCCCTTGGTGAAGTTCTTGCTCTCAGTATTTTTTATATATTTGGAAAACATCTTCCGTGAAGTTTCAGGACTTTTGGAGCTGTGCAGAAGAGGTCTCTAATATTTGCTCCTTTTCCAGCCCAGAATCCCAGCTGCCGGCATTCTCCCTCTTTATGTAACCTTGTACAATAAGAGAGAACAGGCATAAGTATTGTAACATAATGTGTAATAACAGCCCATAATGCAATAAATATCGATATAAAAGCATGATGCAAAATGGACGTATCATCTAGCAACCCATCATCTACTTATTACTTCCCAATGCCTTCCCCTAGGCCCAAACAATGGTGAAGTGTCATGTAGTCGACGTTCACATGACACCACTAGAGGAGAGACAACATACATCTCATCAAAATATCGAACGAATACCAAATTCACATGACTACTTATAGCAAGACTTCTCCCATGTCCTCGGGAACAAACGTAACTACTTGCACATCATATTCATGTTCATAATCAGAGGGGTATTAATATGCATAAAGGATCTGAACATATGATCTTCCACCGAATAAACCAACTAGCATCAACTACAAGGAGTAATCAACACTACTAGTAACCCACATGTACCAATATGAGGTTTTGAGACAAAGATTGGATACAAGAGATGAACTAGGGTTTGAGATGATATGGTGCTGGTGAAGATGTTGATGGAGATTGACGCCCTCCTGATGAGAGGATCGATTGTGATGACGATGGTGATGATTTCCCCCTCCCGGAGGGATGTTTCCCCGGCAGAACAGCTCTGCCGGAGCCCTAGATTGGTTCCGCCAAGGTTCCGCCTCGTGGCGGCGGAGTTTCGTCTCGTGGGCTCGCTTATGATTTTTTTTCTCAGATGAAAGACTCCATATAGCAGAAGATGGGCTCCGGAGGCCTGCCATGGGGCCCATGAGACAGGGGGCGTGCCCAGGGGGTAGGGCACGCCTCCCGCCCTCGTGGCCAGGGTGTGGGCCCCCTCTGGTTAATTCTTTCGCCAGTATTTTTTATATATTCCAAAACGTGCTCCCGTGAAGTTTCAGGATTTTTGGAGTTGTGCGGAATAGGTCTAATATTTGCTCCTTTTCCAGCCCAGAATTCCAGCTGTCGGCATTCTCCCTATTCGTGTAAACCTTGTAAAATAAGAGAGAATGGGCATAAGTATTGTGACATAATGTTTAATGGCAGCCCATAATGCAATAAATATTGGTATAAAAGCATGACGCAAAATAGACGTATCATCAATCACAGGGGTATCGGCAGCGGTCTCAGGGTCTACCGGAGAAGGAGGGGAAGAAATAATAAATAACAGGCATACAAATGCAACAGAAATCATGACATAACAATAAGCTATGCTAGGGGTGACCTAACGTTGGGCTGGGTGTTATTGACGGAGCGGGAAAACATCTGCGAATGTTTTCCCGATGTTTGGCATTTTTTGTACAAATGAACCAAAGGGGACGGTTCCATGTTCATCACGCTACAGGCAGGTGACTGATGAATGGAAGGCATTCAGATTCATCTAATTTTTCTGATCATTTTTCATATATAAATTATTTGCATCTGACTTACGAATTAATTTATATGATTTTTTGAAGTTTTTAACGACTTTCCTAATTTTCTGGATTTAATTTAATTCGAAAATAAACTAATATTTAAATGCTAAGTGTACACAAAAAGTGTACAGCAGTGGGCCTTAGAGGCTGACAGAGGGTTCCAGTCAGCTGGTGAAAGTTTATGCGTAGGTACTTGATAGTTGTTGATGATATCTCCCCGGCAACAGCCCCAGTAATTCTTCCTACTACTTGTGAGTTGCTATGCAATTTCCTCGAAGAAGAGACAACGATGCAGTACAGGAAAGATAAGTATTTCCCTTAGTAATGAAACCAAGTTTATTAATCCAGTAGGAGAACCAAGCAACAACTAGTGAACAACACATGCACATAAACAACAAATACTTGCAACCCAACGCGAACAAGGGGTTGCCAATACCTTTACGGTTGCGAGCAAGATTAAATTGTATAGTTTTTGATAGATAGATCGGACAAAAATACAAAATAGAATAAATAAAAGAAAATTGCAGCTAAGTATTTTTATTTTTAATAGATGATAAAAGATAGACTTCGGGCCCATAGTTTTCACTAGATGCTTCTCATAAAAATAGTATACGATAGGTAATCAAATTACTATTAGGCAATTGATAGAAAAACAAATAATTATGACGATATCCAAGGCATGATCATGTATATAGGCATCATGTCCGAGACAAGTAGATCGAAACGATTCTACATCTACTACTATTACTCCACACATTGACCGCTATCCAGCATGCATCTAGTGTATTAAGTTCATGGAAGAACGAAGTAACGCCTTAAGCAAGATGACATGATGTAGACAAGATGAACTCACGTATGAATGAAATCCCATCTTTTTACCCTTAATAGCAACGACACATGCGTGTCATGTCCCTTTCTTTCACTGGGATTGAGCATCGCAAGATCGAACCCATTACAAAGCACCTCTTCCCATGGCAAGATAAATCAATCTAGTTGGCCAAACCAAACCAATAAATCAGAGAAGAAGTACGAGGCTATAACAATCATGCATAAAAGAGTTCGGAGAAAACTCAAATAATATTCATGGATAGAGATGATCGTAAACTCACAATTCATCGGATCCCAACAAACACATCGTACATCGAATAGATCTCCAAGAACACCGAGGAGAACATTGTATTGAAGACGAAATAGAGAGAAGAAGCCATCTAGCTACTAACTATGGACCCATAGGTCCATGGTAAACTACTCACGCATCATCAGGGGGCACCAAGGATGATAAACAGCCCCTCCGTGATCGAATCCCCCTCCGGCAGAGTGCCGGAAAAGGCCTCCAAATGGGATCTCGTGGTTCTGGAACTTGCGGCAGCGGAAAAAGTATTTCGTGGAATCCTTTGTTGGTTTCATGATTTTAGAGAATTTTTAGAGGTGGAGTTAGGTCAAATGGAGCCATGAGGCCCCACAACACACCAGGGCGCGCCCTGGTGCCTTGTGAGCCCACAGTCCATCGTCTGATCTTCTCCTGAAGCTTCTAGTGTCTCTTTTGTCCAGAAAAAATCTCCAAAAAGTTTCGTGGCATTTGGACTTTGTTTGGTACTGATATTCCGCAAAACCAAAATCAAGAACAAAAACAACTAGCACTGGGCACTAAGTTAATAAGTTAGTCCCAAAAAGTGATATATAATTGCTTGAAAGTGTATATAAAACATCTAAGATTGATAATATAATAGCATGGAACAATAAAAAAGTATAGATATGTTGGAGACGTATCAGGCCACCACCTCCATCTCCACATCGAGTTTGACAAAAATCGCATCGGTCGCTGCCCGTTCTTGCTGGATGAACTGCCTGTTGGAATCCACATAGGCCTGGATGGACTCCAAGATAGCCTGTTATTCCGCCATCTCGGCCACTTGGGTTACCGCAAACTCTGCCTTCGCATCCTCCATGTTGAAGCCCGGAGCCAGCACCAGCTCCTCCTCCAGCTGCGCTGCCTCGTCCCCTTCCGGATCCGCCATCTCCATCTGAGACGGCTGCTGCTCCTCTTCCTCCTCTTTGTTCGCCTGTTCCTCCTCCTCCAGCTCCGCCAAGTCCAGAGGCAGTCCGGCAGCAATGTAGGCAGCGCGCCTCGCCCGAGTCTTCTACTCAATCTGGAACCGGCGCTCCGGCGTGAGCATAACATACATGGTCTCCTTTTGCTGATCCATGGCGTAGTCGGAGGGCGTGGTAAGAGCGGTGGAGCGAGAGGGAGAGATGGATGGGCTCTGCTAGCTGCGCGGAGAGGGATGAGTTAGATGTGCCTACGGTTGGGGGACGCCGGTCGGTTTAAATAACCAGATTTGACCTTGATTTGCGAGCCGGAGCAGCGCCACACAGCGTTCACACCCCCATCGGAGGAGGCGTCCATCGGGCCGCTGGGTTTTTGGGCGATTCCGTGCGGGACCCCATCATCAATTTGACGTGACAGACACGCCCGGGCGCGCCCATATTAGCCCTGGATTTGGGCTGGATATGAGGGGTGCCGATCAGCACTGGTGTTTGAGACCCGTTTGAGGAGCCCATGACCCGTCACTGACCGGGCGGTCTATCCGATCGTTTGAGGCAGGTTTGGAACACCCAGTTGTAGTTGCTCTATCCGGATGTTTGAGGCGGGCTTAGGGCGTCAGGTTGTAGTTGCTCTTAGAGCATCTACAGCCGGGCACCCCAAACCCTCCTCAAACGCCCGAGCGGCCCGCCCGGTCACCATACGTCTCCATCGTATCTACTTTTCCAAACTCTTTTGCCCTTATTTTGGACTCTAACTTGCATGATTTGACTGGACTGACGTTGTTTTCAGCAGAATTGCCATGGTGTTATTTTTGTGTCAAATAAAAAGTTGTTAGAATGGCCTGAAACTTCACGGAGATAAGTTTTGGAATTAATAAAAGATATTGGCGAAAGAATCAAGTAATGGGGCCCACACCCTAGCCACAAGGGTGGGGGCGTGCCCTCCGACCTTGTGGGCCTCCTGGACCTCCACCGACCTCAACTCCAACTCCATATATTCACGTTCGGGGAGAGAAAAATCAGAGAAAATGATTTATCGTGTTTTATGATATGGAGCCGCCGCCAAGCCCTGTTCTTCCTCGGTAGGGCAGATCTGGAGTCCGTTAGGGGCTCCGGAGAGGGGAATCCGTCGTCATCGTCATCATAAACCATCCTCCATCACCAATTTCATGATGCTCACTGCCGTGCATGAGTAATCCCATTGTAGGGTTGTTGGACCATGATGGGTTGGATGAGATTTACCATGTAATCGAGTTAGTTTGTTAGGGTTTCATCCCTAGTATCCACTATGTTCTAAGATTGATATTGCTATGACTTTGCTATGCTTAATGTTTGTCACTAGGGCTCGAGTGCCATGATTTCAGATCTGAACCTATTATGTTTTCATGAATATATTTGCGTTGTTGATCTTATCTTGTAAGTCAATACTCACCTACTACGTGTTGTGATCCGGCAACCCCGAAGTGACAATAGTCGGGACCACTCCCGGTGATGACCGTAGTTTGAGGAGGTCATGTATTCACTAAGTGCTAATGCTTTATTCCGGTACTCTATTAAAAGGAGGCCCTAATATCCCTTAGTTTCCATTAGGACCCCGCTGCCATGGGAAGATAGGACAAAAGATGGCATGCAAGTTCTTTTCCATAAGCACGTATGATTATATTCGGAATACATGCCTACATTATATTGATGAATTGGAGCTAGTTCTGTGTCACCCTATGTTATAACCATTGCATGATGAATGCCATCCAACATAACTATCCGTCATTGATTCATTGCCTACGAGCTCGTTTCATATTGATCTTTGCGCCGTTACTTTTCCGTTACCAATGTTACGATTGCTACAAAACTGTTATTGTTACTTTTGCCACTATTACTGTTACTTTCATACTACTTTGCTACTAAATATTTTGTTGCAGATATTAAGTCTTTCTGGTGTGGTTGAATTGACAATTCAACTGCTAATTCTTTGCCTCCCCTTGTGTCGAATCAATAAATTTGGGCTGAATACTCTATCCTCGAAAACTGTTGCGACCCCCTATACTTGTGGGTTATCAGGTCACTCATCGATCATAATTTTTCGACCCATACGGATGCCTCAAACGGGCCTCAAACACCCGTGCTGACTGACACCCCTCATATCCAGCCCAAATATGGGGCGGATATGGGGGCGCCCGAGCACGCCCGTCACGGTGTCCCAGCCAAAAACGCCCGGAAAACCGTCGATCCAAAGCTCTTCTCCTCCGTCGGACCGGTGACGTCGCGTGGCGCAACTCTGGCGGGTCGCGTAGTGCCTAGCCCGGACCGGCGGCACCAAAAACCTACCATACATCCACATTTTCCTCCGCCTATCTGTCGTCGCCGCCACTTTTCACTCCACCCATCCATCTAGTATCCATGCCCCCACGCCGTCGGGTGAGGAGCGAGCCATTTCTGATGCCAGAGCGCAGGATCGAGCTCCTTTATCAGATCTGGGCTAGGCGCGAAGCCCGGATCTCCGCGGGGCTGCTTCCAGATGCAGTGAATTCGGAGGAGGAGTTGGAGGAGGAGCTGGTTGAGGAGGAGGAGGATGAGCCGGAGGACTAGGATGTGGGCGACGCTGGCGACGCGAGTCTGCAAGCGGAGCAGCAGGTCGACCTCGATTCCCTCTGGTGGGAGTCGCCTGCGGAGGTCAGACGCCGTCGCCGGCTGGAGATGGAGGCGCAGCAGGCCGCGGAGGAGGCAGAGATGCTAGCCTACATGGATGAGGTCGAGCAGGAGGAGAATGAGTCGGAGCCCTCCTACCCGTCTGTCCAGCCGGTGCCCGGCATCGTCGTCGTGGACATCTCCGACAACGAAGAGTAGTTAGGGTAATACGTAGAATTTTTTTGCATGCTTTATATAAATTTAGGTGTTGAAACATGAGAAAGGCGAATACAGAGTGACTAATTTGATGTATAACCGATCACTGTCCTCAAGGGCGGAATTGGGCCTGAGGCAACTGGGGCTACCCAACTAGTACCTATACATCTAGTTAATTTTTTTCCGATTTTTGTACGCCTAAAAGGCCCAGCCCTAGGCATGTGAACGCAGCCCAGGCCTCAGCCCATATAATAGCCCAACTAGCTATACGTAGCTTTCCATAGCCAGCTCACAATTAGCCTTGCCTCAAAAAAGGTTCACAATTAGCCCCAGATGCCATGATCGCTCCAATTTGTCCAGATAAATCTGATCCAGGAAAAAGATCTCGCTCACATGTGCCACCAATTCCCTTCGAGGCCTCGATTGCTCTATTAGACAGAAGAACGTCTGTGTTGACGTATAATATGCTGCTTAGTCTCTTTCATCAGATTGGTTTTTTGATTGCATTGGTTAGAGCATGCACTTTTACAGTCCATACCTACGCCCAGTCGGCTCGCGCTTGGAGCCTCGGATCGGATCATCTCTCGTCTCATCGGAGATGCCCCCTTCAGTCCTTTGTTCTGCTCCATCGACACAACTGACTGCATGTCTGATCGATTAGGCTTGTGATCTCTTGTTCCCTCTACTCTTTTTTCCATATTTTGTTTTCGATCAACCGAAATTCAAGGAATTGGTCATGCTAAATCTTAATATTTTAGTAAATTTTATTTCATTGTTATTTGTTAACAGGAAAAAACATGCAAATCCAAGATGAAGAAGACCCGGACAATTAATACCGTTTTTTCAAGCCTTTCGCAAAAAAAAATTCAAGCAACATCGAAACGGCCTGCATCAGACAATACACATGAATGAATCGCCTACAGAAAGAGTAGGATTCAAAAAAAACGAGGAAATGAAATGGTCTACTACCTTGTGCACTTGGTGATATTTCTTTTTTTTTTTGCAATTCATATGAACAATTGATTTAGTACATGTCCAATGTCTTGATTTTAAATACTCGATTTAATGTTTACAGTTCATGGTCCTTCTAATATTGCTGGTGAAGAAACGATGGTCTCAAATAAAGCAAGTCTTCACTAATATGGTACAGGGGTTTGAAATAATGCACTTTGTTACCTATTTCTTATATCAGATTTCCTCCCACGGTAAAAATGAACTTATATTTCAATGTAATGTGAATTTGTGGTGTACCTCTAACGTGCGTTTGTGTGTGATATTTAACATTATTTGTAGTCCTCACAAAAAGTTTTTGCAATCATTCAATTTTAGCCCTAGGCTTTAAGAAATTCTGGTTCTGCCTCTGACTGTCCGTAGACCGGGCGCGATCGCGTTCGCGGACATTTGAGAGGGCTAAATTTGCAAAGTCTGGTTGTAGATACTCTTATAGCTAAAACGTATGCGACGCGCCCACAGCTCGCCGTACCGCCTCGTGCTTTGGCGCCACTGATCTCATCTCCACCAAATCGAGCGAGGCGCCACCTTGTCTGTACGTTCGGCCGGGGCACCGAGGAATGAGCAACGCGCTGCACGCCCGGCCAACCTCGACTTCACATCCTCAATGGATCGAGCTAACTTTCTCGAACCGTACGTATCCGCGGCCCGCACGCACGAGGTCTGTCCGTCTGTCCGCTCTTGAAGGCCGGCCGGCGGTGTCGCATGTGTTCCGTAGGTTGAGAAAACTCTGTGCCAAAACATGTGATGCTTCTTTCGCTGTGAAACTACAGTAGTTCATGGCCACGTACGTTCGGGGCTTTTGGCCGACCGCGTCTCGTCGTCGTTGCGGCTCAAGTCAGATCCCCATTATGTCTTGTCCGGCATCCGGTCTAGGGCACAAGGTTGGTTGCTGCGACTTTACCGGTTTCGTTATCTCGGCTCTCAGGAGCCATATCGCGTGATTCGCGACGCGATGTTGGACCCAGAGCCTCGCTCGTTCGCTTGTGTACAGCGAGCTGCACCGAGGAAAGCGCTTGTAAGTTTCAGAGCAGCCCATGGTTTCGATGCAGTGGGTTGGACGACATGTCTGAATGTCTGATTTTGTTATCTACGGACTGCAGCTCCGGCCTGTCTTTTACCAACTCTCTTGTAATGATACGTACAGTACTACTACAAGTTGTCTCCACAGATTCGATGTACTCCTTCCGTTTCATATTACTCGTCGCTGATTTAGTATTAATTACTACTCCCTTAGTCACATAATGTAGGACGTTTCTTGAGAGCACTGCGATAAGTACGTACCCTCCAAACCGTTGATACTACAAGAGAAGTGGGATATGACATGGGCAGCCGGAGTACAAGGACGTACTACGAAGCATAATTTACCGCTACCCGACCCGTGACAGTTGAGTGTCCGTAGGTACTACGGCAACGTGACATTTTACATGCTCTTCCGTTTAAGGTTGTCTCTTAGCCTGACACGAATCACGGGCCAAACAGCTATGTTTAATTAGGACAACACCCTCCCCGAATGCTCAAATCAGCCCGTGGATCTCGACCATCTTTCATGTCTCACGACTGACTCACGAGTCTCGGAAAGAATGGCAGATAGCACGGCAATTTGTTTTGTTGCTCCCTCAAAAAATTTATTTGACTGCCCAAACTGCAATCAGAATGCTGAAGAGATAGCTCTTCACCTGCTTTGGGACTGTAATTTTGCACAGGATTGGCGGAAACACTCTAATTCTTCATAAGGCAAGAGGAACTTCAGTATACGAGGAAACACTACTAGCGACAGAACAACTTCCACGATAATTTGCCAGAGAAATAGTTATTCTTGGAGGTCGAAATATTTGGAATCAGAGAAATGGAAGGTCTTCATAGGGCTGCCACGTTCAATCCATTCTTGGCGTTTTCACCTCAAGCAAGATCCCAAGCTCCTACAACACAAGCTAAAGGTGAAGCACTTCCAAAGCTTCAAACAGTGGCTAGATAACATGTTTTAAATCAGTCTTAATGTTTCCAAGAGCAGGAATTCGCCAAGTTTCCCTTGTATATAGGGATCTTTTGATCCCCTTGTAACTTACTTTTATTTTCTTTTAATGAAAATTTACCGTAGAACAATTATACGGTTTTTGGTTTAAAAAAAATGTTGTTGCCCACCCTACGCATTTCAGCTTGTGATCGAAAAGGGTAGAGCCATCCATGAAACCTTCTGATTGGCCAGGCTTGTCATCGTTCCTCGGTTGACATGCTGATTTCTGCATCTGTGTAGAAGGACAAGTTATGGGCTGTGCAATCTCAATGTATTGATCGATGCACCAGGCACGTATATATAAGTACACAGAGGTGGGCCACAACCTCAACTATACAAGGAAACAGGAGGTGGGCCCTACACACAAATATACACGTACACAATATACTCAACACACCCCCCCCCCCCCCCCCCCCCCCCCCCCCCCCCCCCCCCCCCCCCCCCGCAGTCGAAGCGGCGCCGGTGACGCAAAGACTGGAACGGAATTCCTCGAAGGTAGAAGTCGGCAGTCCCTTCGTCATCACATCGGCGAACTGTTGTGCAGTCGGCACATGGAGAACCCGTATACGGCCAAGAGCCACCTGCTCGCGCACAAAGTGGATGTCCATCTCGATGTGTTTAGTCCGGCGATGATGAACGGGGTTGGCGGAGAGGTACACCGCAGAAACGTTGTCGCAGTAGACAACCGTAGCCTGGGAGACGTCGTGATGCAGCTCCTGAAGTAACTGTCGTAGCCAGGTGCACTCGGCAACAGCGTTGGCCACAGCTCGGTACTCAGGCTCCGCGCTGGAGCGAGAAACCGTGTGTTGTCGCTTGGACGACCATGAGATGAGTGAAGGACCGAGGTAGACGCAGTAACCAAAGGTGGACCGACGAGTATCAGGGCAGCCAGCCCAGTCTGCATCGGAGTAGGCCACCATCTCCAGAGAAGTAGACGCCGTGAGTGTCAACCCGAGGGTCGTCGTGCCGCGGATGTAACGAAGGATCCGCTTCACGAGTGTCCAATGGGAGTCACGGGGAGCGTGCATGTGGAGACACACCTGCTGAACAGCATACTGAAGATCCGGTCTGGTGAGAGTCAAGTACTGAAGAGCGCCGACGATAGACCAGTAGAAAGGAGCATCCGACGTAGGCGAGCCCTCAAGAGCAGAAACCTTGGCCTTCGTGTCAACGGGAGTAGCAACAGGGTGACAGTTGAGCATGCCAGCACGCTCAAGAAGCTCATGTGCATACTTCTGCTGATGAAGAAAGAAACCATCCGGACGCCGAACGGCCTCAATGCCAAGGAAATAATGTAGAGCACCCAAGTCCTTAATGGCCAACTCGTCACGCAGCCGGAGAGTAATCTGCTGAAGAAGAGCTGCGGAGGAGGCCGTCAGGATGATGTCATCGACGTAGAGAAGCAAGTATGCAGTCGTGTCACCGTGGCGATAGACAAACAGTGAGGCGTCCGAGCGAGTAACGCTGAAACCCAGTGTCTGAAGAAACCCGGCGATCCGCTGGTACCAGGCGCGGGGTGCTTGCTTTAGCCCGTAAAGAGAGCGGGACAACAAACACACATGGCCAGGAAGTGAGGCGTCGACGAAACCGGTGGGTTGCTCACAATGCACCTGCTCCTCAAGATGGCCGTGGAGAAAGGCGTTGGAGACATCCATCTGGTGAACGGGCCAGCCGCAGGAGACGGCGAGCTGGAGGACGGTGCGGATCGTGCCCGGCTTGACAACCGGGGCAAACGTCTTGGTGAAGTCCACTCCAGCGCGCTGGCGGAAACCACGGACCACCCAGCGAGCCTTGTAGCGCTCGAGAGTAACATCCGAGCGAGTCTTATGGCAAAAGACCCACTTGCCGGTGATGATGTTGGCGCGAGGAGGCCGGGGAACCAGTGTTCAGGTGCGGTTCCGTTGAAGAGCATCGAACTCTTCCTACATCGCTGCAAGCCAGTGAGGATCACGGAGGGCGGCGCGAGCGGACGCGGGAAGAGGTGACGGCGTCGCGGTGGAGGCTGCGAGGACATACTCGTCGCTCGAGTACCGGAGGCTCGGACGATGAACGCCGGCACGAGCTCGGGTAACTGGGCCAGGCGGCGCCGTCAGAGCCACCGGCGAGGTGGCCGGCGAGACAGCCGACGATGCGGCCGGCGTCGGAGCCGGCGAGGAGGCCGGTGTGGGAGCCGGCGAGGTGGCCGGCGTTGGGGCCGGCGAGGAAGCCGGCGTGGTGGCCGGCGTCGGAACCGGCGAGGGGGCCGGCGTCAGGACCGGCGAAGAAGCGGTCGAGCCAGCGGCGCCCGACCCCGCGGCACCCGAGTCGGGGGCGGCGGGTGAAGAAGAGGCGCCAGCTGCGCCGGCAGGGTCGGCCGAGTCGGCCGAGGGAGCGGGCGCCCGCATGAGGGCGCGAGGACCGCCAAAGCCCGGAGGCGGTCCACGAGCCGAACGAGACCGTCCACCTAACGAAGTCGTCGAAGAGCCGCCGGTGGCCGGCGGTGACGAGGCGACAAGAGGTACCTGCTGCTGAAACGGAAACACCATCTCATCAAAGTAAATATGTCGGGAGGTGAAAACACGATGGGAGACGGGATCATAGCAGCGGTAGCCCTTAGTGTTAGGTGGGTAGCCGAGAAAGATGCGGGCGACGGAGCTGGGTGCAAGCTTATGAGGCGCAGTAGCGGCGATGCTAGGGTAGCAGAGGCAGCCGAAGATGCGAAGCCCATCATAAGAGGGGGGTGCACCGAAGAGAAGATGATGAGGTGTAAAGTTCCCGCGAGTACGACATGGACGGATGTTGATGAGAAGGGAAGCGGTGGCGAGAGCGTCAGGCCAAAAGCGCGGAGGCACATTGGCATGAAAGAGAAGAGTCCTAACGCAGTCATTGAGAGTGCGAAGGATGCGCTCAGCGCGACCGTTCTGCTGCGAGGTGTACGGGCAAGTGAGACGGAAAATCGTGCCATGTGTGGTAAGAAGATTACGAACAGCGAGGTTGTCAAACTCCTTCCCGTTGTCTATCTGCAACGCGAGAATGGGACGACCAAACTGCGTGAGGACGTAGGAGTAGAACGCGGCGAGAGTGGATATAACATCCGACTTGCGGCGCAACGGGAAGGTCCACACATAATGCGAAAAATCATCAAGTATGACAAGATAATAAAGAAAGCCCGTATTACTAGCAACAGGAGAGGTCCAAACATCACTATGAATTAACTCAAACGGGTACGATGCGACAAAAGAAGAAGCCCTGAACGGAAGACGAGCATGTTTGCCAAGGCGACATGTATGACACGAGTGATCCTCGTTCTTATTACACGTGAAAGAAAAACTCCGAAGTATGTGGCGAAGGGTGGCAGGATTAGGATGACCCAAGCGAGCATGCCAAAGATCCACTCCGGTGGCGAGGGCGACAGGGGCGGCGGAAGTGGTGGAGGTGGCGGAGTGAACCGGGTAGAGCTCGTCGGGGCTGTCATATCGGTGGAGCACCATCCGCGTGCGAGCGTCCTTAACAGAAAAACCACATGCGTCAAATTCAACGGTAACCGGATTTTCACGTGTAAGAGAACGAACAGAAACGAGATTTTTGATAAGTTCAGGGGAAACTAGGACATTAGACATGGATATTAGAGTGGAGTTAGACAGAAAATATGCGTGACCTATATAGGTGATAGGGAGAGAGGAGCCGTCACCGACGGTGATGCGGTTGGAAGTATGGACAGGATAGAAGGTGTGGAGAGTACCGGGATAGGCCGCCATGTGGGCGGTGGCTCCGGTGTCCATGTACCAGTCGCCACCGCCGGTGTAGCTGGACGGGGAGGGAGCGGTGTGAAGCGCCGCCAGAAGTGCCGGGTCCCACGGCGCCGGCGGGAGAGGTGGCGCGGCCGTCAGGGACAGCAGCGGCTGCGGCCCACCTGGCTGCGTCTGCTGGCCGTAGGGCGCCGCGTAGGGGCGGCGACGCAGCGTAGAACGCCTGATGTGGCTGTGGCCGGGTGCCGAGAAGTCCCGGGGCGGGGGCCCGAGGAACCGTCATGGAGTAGGCGTGCACAACGCCAGTCCATGGGTTCTGGCCGGCGTACCACGGGGCCGGCTGATAAGCCTGCTGCGGTGGACGGGGTGCTCCTCCCTGAGCGCCTGCGCCCCCTGCTTGCGGCCACAACGACGGCCGCCGTGACGACCCCCCCATTGGCCGCCGGCTGGGGCGGCGGGAAGGGGGCGGGCGGGAAACCTGGCGGGAAGGCAGGCGCCGCCGGCTGTGGCGGCGTCGGACGCGGCGGTGGCGGGGCAGAACCCCTGCGGGTGCCCGCGACGAGGGCGGTGTGGGTCGCGCGAGTCCGCGCCACCCGCATCCGGCGCTCCTCCAACTTGAGGTACGCGACCACCTTAGCGAAGGTGGGCTCCGAGATGAGGGTGAGGTTGGAGGCGGCGTTCCCGAAGTCCTCGTTGAGGCCGCCGGAAAGGGTGCTGATGAGGAGCTCGTCGCCGATCTTTTCCCCGAGATCACGGAGCTCATCGGCGAGCTTCTTGAGGCGCATGCAAAAATCATCAATGGATGAGTCAAGTTGCTGGCACCCGTAAAACTCACCGTAGAGCAGGACCTTGCGCTGCAGCCGGTTGTCGGTGAAGAGGCCGTTGAGCTTGGTCCAGACCGCATGGGCGTCATCCTCGTCGTCCACCACGGTGTGGAAGAGGTTGCTGGAGATGGTGAGGTAGAACCAGCGGAAGATGGTGGCGTCGAGGATCATCCACTCCTCGTCGTTGATCATGAGCGTCGAGTCCACGGTGCCGTCCACGTGACCGTGCAGGAGGTACTCACGGAACACAAGCAAAAAATACCGCTTCCAGGCAGAGTAGGACGCGGTGGTGTGATCAAGCTTGACCGGAACACGCTCATGGATGTTGAGGTCGCGGATGAGAGTGACATCGGGACCGGCGAACGGGTTGGAGACGATGGACGAGGAGGAGCTCATGGCAAGGGTTAGGGTTTGGGATCCGCGGGGCGGGTTGCGGCGCGGGCTGGGAGGTGCGGCGGCACACGTGGCAGGTGGGGTGGGGCGGGTGCGGCGCGGGTGGGAGGGTAGGGGCCGGCGTGGGTGGGAGGGAAGGGAGAGGGAGGGCGCGGGCGGAAGCGGGAGAAGCGGCGGCGGCAGCCTCGGGAAGAGGCGGCGGCGGCGGCGTGGGAGGTGGTGGGAAGAGGCGGCGGCGACGGCGACCGGGAGGGAGGTGGCGGCGGCGGCGGCTGGTGGCGGCGGCGGGGAGTAGCGGCGGCGCGTAGGGGCGCGGCGGCGGCGGCGGCGGCTTTAGGGTTTAAGATCGTGCTGCGATAGATACCATATAGAAGGATAAGTTATGGGTTGTGCAATCTCAATATATTGATCGGTGCATCAGACACGTATATATAAGTACAGAGGTGGGCCACAACCTCAACTATACAAGGAAACAGAAGGTGGGCCGTACACATAAATATACACGTACACAATATACTCAACAATCTGCATGTGGAGGTCCTCTGTCGAGTTTGGAGATAGAGCATGAGGCTCGGCTATAGATTCAGGATCGTCAACCTTCAGTTGTTAGGTCTAGGAACAACGGTATCGAGAAACGAAGGGAAACGATGTTTACCCTATTTGAAGAGGTAAAAATCTACGTCTTGCTTTGATTTTATTAATGTGATAAAGTACAAAGTATGAGATGATCTACCTCAAGATCGTATGATTGTGTTCTAAACCCTGAGTCTGGTAATCGTGACTATAAAGACTAAACTCCTCAGCTTATATATGCATCAGGGTAACTAGGTTACACACGTGGCCGGTTATCTATACTGGCTACAGAGCAATCCTAGAAGTACATGCCAAACCTTCTGAGGATTCCATCTTAAGTACGCTTTGGTTTATAGCGTCGATATTCCTTCCTTTAGTGATTGGCAGGCCATATCCATGGACAACAGGCCTTATAGGCTAGTATCTCTTAGTCCCAGACACCGTCAATCATAACATTGATCCACAAAAATAGATTTATCTCCAAGTAATAGAACGTCTCCGTTTCTCTTAGAGACAATAATCAAATTGATATATTTTTTTTGTTCGAAAGATATATAGTAACACAGATTCTCTGTTGCTCTCAGAGAAGAAACGACGTCATTTTTAGTTTTTGGTGGCAAGTATATACTTTTGTACTAGCATTTTTAACGAAAAAAATTTTTGTACTAACAGTGCCCCGGACCCCGGTGTCCAGTGTCCTCCCTGGCGACAAATCTCTATGCGCGACGTCCTGAAAGCTCCAGCAAGGGCCGGCCCCAAACAACTGACGTCTCGGCTGCTTGCGGCCTCTTCTCACGATCAGCTCGTTCTCGCCGGCTACGATGACGAACCGGGATCACGACGCACACGATTGCCTCGTGGTTGCAGCACCGATCATCGCGGCGCGGTACCACATATGCCCGGACCCCGGAGTCCACTGTTCCGCGGTCAACCGCATCGATCGAAGACGGTCCGTGCATGCAATTGCAGTGCAATGGACCGAGCCAAGCAACAGCGAGGCGCCACCTTGTTCGTAGTACGTTCGGGGCGCCGATGAATCGGCCACGCGTTGCACGCCTAGGCAATAGATAGATAGATATAGATAGATTCATGGATAGATCCTCCACGGTTCGAGCTAACGCGAACCGTACGTATCTGCAGTCCAAGATGCTTGGAGCAAGGGAACAAGTCACTCCGAGCCCTATCAAGTGCTCTTTCACAAGCTGAAAAGAACAGGCCAGTGCCTCAGGCGTTGGAGCAAAAATCCATCTTCTCGAATCACAAAGTGCAGCTCCACATGGCCCTCAAGATCATCCTCCGCCTCGACGTGGCTCAAGAGATCAGGACACTCAGCTTGGCTGAATGGAATCTGAGGAAGGACCTCAAAAAGAAGGTGGTGTCCTTGGCGGTTCTTGAGCGAGCCAGGAAAAAACAATGTTCGAGAGTTAAGCTGCTCAAAGAGGGGGATGCGAATACCCATTTTTTTCACATCCGCATCAACCACCGACGGAGGAAAAACTTCATCCACCGCCTTAAGCACAACAACGGTTGGGTCACCAGTCATGATCACAAAAAGGACATCATCTAGAGCCACTTTTCAAAAGCCATTGGGAAGGGCCTCCCGCGCTCCAAGGACTTCAATTGGGGCTGCATCCCGTCATCGACTTGTGACCTATCCGACATGGGTGCCCTTTTCACCGAGGAGGAGGTCCGGGCTGCGATCAACGAACTTCCAGGGGACAAAGCTCCGGGCCCTGACAGTCACGGGAGTCTTCTTCAAGGAGTGTTGGGACATCATTAAACCTGACATCATGCTTGTTGTCAACAGTTTCTCCAATCTCCATGTCAACAATCTTCACTGCATCAACTCAGCCAACATTGCTCTCATCCCTAAAAAGGATGGAGCGGAGGACATCTTTGACTTCTGACCAATAAGTTTGATTCATGCAGTTGCTAAGATTATCGCGAAAATGATGGCCACTTGACTGGCCCCTCACATGCCCGAGTTGGTTTCCAACACGCAGAGTGCTTTTATTAAGAAAAGAAGTATTCATGATAACTTCATGTATGTCCGCAGCTTGGCCCGTTGATTTCACCGTACCAAATCTCCAACCCTGTTATTCAAGCTTGACATCAAAAAAGCCTTCTACTCGGTCCGATGGGACTACCTCATGGACTTATTGCGGCACCATCATTTCCCAAGTCGTTTCTGTGGCTGGATTTAAGCGCTTCTTTCCACGCCCTCTTCCAGGGTGCTCCTTAATGGTATTGCGGGTGATCCTATCAAGCATGGTCGTGGGCTTCGGCAGGGAGATCCTTTATCCCCCTTGCCCTTTGTCCTCGCCATCGACCCTCTCCACCGCATTCTCGCAAAGGCCACCGAGCAAGGCAACCTCCACCCACTGTGTGGAAATCCGATTCGGCCATCCCTGTATGCCGATGATGCTGCCATCTTCGTTGCACCTATCAAAGAGGACATCTAGTTTCTAGCCTCGACGCTGAACTCATTTGGTGAGGTCACCGGACTTGTTACCAATTGCAACAAAAGTTTGGTTGCGCCCATTTGTAAGTGCATCTAGTGCCACCCCTAGTTGGTTTTGGAATATTGACGACAAATCTAGTTGAGGGACTAATGTGTTTGTGAGAATTGTAGGATAACACAGGTAGAAGTCCCTCATTGATTCGGTTTTCCTACCAGAGATGACCCCTAAAAATGTATGAAGACATGGAAGTCAGAGGTGGTATGTGAAGACATTCACATTGAAGACTATGATAAGAGAAGACATCGCGTGAAGACTATGGAGCGCGAAGACTTAGCAGTTTCATCGTTCTGTGTTTTTCTTTGTTGAGTCATAGGAACCACCGTACTGTTAAGTGGGGTCCAAGAGAACCAGTCAGAATGCCTGAAGTGATGCTTAACCAAAATCCTATGTCTTCGAGTGAAGACTATGAGAGCAAATCTTGTCCAGAGTTGGATAAGTCAGCTTTGCTTGTAGTCCAAGTAAAGTTGTTGTGTGTGTTTGAAATCTGACCGTTGGAACATGTGTCAGTTCCTTAGTGACCAAGGGTCATTTCGGACAAATCAGGTCGGGTTGCCAAGGGGCTATAAATAGCCCACCCCCTACAACCATAAACGGTTGGCTGCTCAGAGTTAGAGTATGGCTTTTGTCGTTTGAGACCAACCCACCTCGAAGCCTTTGAGAGAGAATTCCTTACGAGGATAAAGCCCTAAACACCC
The DNA here is from genome assembly GCF_003073215.2 of Triticum urartu. Taxonomy (NCBI): domain Eukaryota; kingdom Viridiplantae; phylum Streptophyta; class Magnoliopsida; order Poales; family Poaceae; genus Triticum; species Triticum urartu. Next base: position 474,231,254 of record NC_053022.1, read on the forward strand.
AGAGCCAAAGAGTGTTAGGCATCACTTAAGCCTTCTTGTCTATGTGATCTGAAGACTTATTACACTTGAGGACTGTGAATCCTCCAGCCGGTTAGGCGTCGCGTTCTGAGCATCCAGGAGTCATTGTGGATCGCCGGTGAACGAAGTCTGTGAAGGTTTGTAAGTCTACCTTGAAGACTTACCAGAGTGATTGGGCGAGGACTGGGTGTCCTTAGCTCAAGGGGAATAAGGTGAAGACGAGTTCTTCTGAGTTGAATCTCAGCCTCCCTAACCAGACGTACAGTTGTCACAGCAACTGGAACTGGTCCAACAAATCATTGTCTTCAACGCGTCACTGATTTCATCCTTCCCTTCCCTTTACTTACTGTTGGTCCTTGTGAAGTCATTGTATGATTGCATTATCTTTTGTCTTCACTGAGTGACTGCTTGTTCTGATTGGCTTCACAATATCTTCCTACCTGATCTTTACTGCCTAGCTGCTATTAGTCATTGTGCTTTTACATCATTGAATACTTGACTATGGTTTGCCTAGTGTAGTCTACCTTCCGCTGCATGGTAATAGGTTTATTTCTATCGTTTGTCTTCGAAACTTCCATGTTTTGAAGACTTTCATAAAAATCGCCTATTCACCTCCCCTCTAGTCGATCACTAGCACTTTCAATTGGTATCAAAGCCAGGTACTCCCTTGTTCTGTGTGTTGGGGAACGTAGTAATTTCAAAAATTTCCTACGCACACGCAAGATCATGGTGATGCATAGCAACGAGAGGGGAGAGTGTTGTCTACGTACCCTCGTAGACCGATAGCGGAAGCGTTATGACAACGCGGTTGATGTAGTCGTACGTCTTCACGGCCCGACCAATCAAGCACCGAAACTACGGCACCTCCGAGTTTTAGCACACGTTCAGCTCGATGACTATCCCCGGACTCCGATCCAGCAAAGTGTCGGGGAAGAGTTTCGTCAGCACGATGGCGTGGTGATGATCTTGATGTTCAACTGTCGCAGGGCTTCGCCTAAGCACCACTACAATATTATCGAGGACTATGGTGGAAGGGGGCACCGCACATGGTTAAGAGAACGATCTTAGAGATCAACTTGTGTGTCTAGGGGTGCCCCCTGCCCCCGTATATAAACGAGCCAAGGGGGGTGCGGCCGGCCCTAGGAGGAGGCGCGCAGGAGGAGTCCTACTCCTACCGGGAGTATGACTCCCCTCCCTTTCCCTAGTTGGATTAGGACTTGGGGGGAAGGAGGAGAGGGAAGAAAGGAAAGGGGGGCGCCACCCCCCCTCCTTGTCCAATTCGGACTTGGGGGAGGGGCGCGCGGCAGCCCCTAGGCCTCCTCTCCTCTTCCTCCACTAGGCCCATTAAGGCCCATTAGGTTACCGGGGGGTTCCGGTAACCTCCCGGTACTCCGGTAAAATGCCGATTTCACCCGGAACACTTCCGATGTCCAAACATAGGCTTCTAATATATCAATCTTTATGTCTCGGCCATTAAGAGACTCCTTATCATGTCCGTGATCACATCCGGGACTCCGAACTAACTTCGGTACATCAAAACTCATAAACTCATAATATAACTGTCATCGAAACCTTAAGCGTGCGGACCCTACGGGTTCAAGAACAATGTAGACATGACCGAGACACGTCTCCGGTCAATAACAAATAGCGGAACCTGGATGCTCATATTGGCTCCCACATATTCTACGAAGATCTTTATCGGTCAGACCGCATAACAACATACGTTGTTCCCTTTGTCATCGGTATGTTACTTGCCCGAGATTCGATCGTCGGTATCTCAATAGCTAGTTCAATCTCGTTACCGGCAAGTCTCTTTACTCGTTTCGTAATACATCATCTCGCAACTAACTCATTAGTTGCAATGCTTGCAAGGCTTATGTGATGTGCATTACCGAGAGGGCCCAGAGATACCTCTCCGACAATCGGAGTGACAAATCCTAATCTCGAAATACGCCAACCCAACATTTACCTTTGGAGACACCTGTAGAGCTCCTTTATAATCACCCAGTTATGTTGTGACGTTTGGTAGCACACAAAGTGTTCCTCCGGCAAACGGGAGTTGCATAATCTCATAGTCATAGGAACATGTATAAGTCATGAAGAAAGCAATAGCAACATACTAAACGATCGGGTGCTAAGCTAATGGAATGGGTCATGTCAATCACATCATTCTTCTAATGATGTGATCCCGTTAATCAAATAACAACTCTTTTGTTCATGGTTAGGAAACATAACCATCTTCGATTAACGAGCTAGTCAAGTAGAGGCATACTAGTGACACTCTGTTTGTCTATGTATTCACACATGTATTATGTTTCCGGTTAATACAATTCTAGCATGAATAATAAACATTTATCATGATATAAGGAAATAAATAATAACTTTATTATTGCCTCTAGGGCATATTTCCTTCAGTCTCCCACTTGCACTAGAGTCAATAATCTAGTTCGCATCGCCATGTGATTCAACACTAATAGTTCACATCACCATGTGATTAACACCCATAGTTCACATCGTCATGTGACCTATACCCAAAGGGTTTACTAGAGCCAGTAATCTAGTTCACATCGTTTATGTGATTAACACCCAAAGATTACTAAGGTGTGATCATATTTTCCTTGTGAGATAATTTTAGTCAACGGGTCTGTCACATACAGATCCGTAAGTATTTTGCGAATTCTATGTCTACAATGCTCTGCACGGAGCTACTCTAGCTAATTGCTCCCACTTTCAATATGTATCTAGATCGAGACTTAGAGTCATCCAGATCTGTGTCAAAACTTGCATCGACGTAACTTTTTACGACGAACCTTTTGTCACCTCCATAATTGAGAAATATTTCGTTATTCCACTAAGGATAATTTTGACCGATGTCCAGTGATCTACTCTTAGATCACTATTGTACTCCCTTGCTTAACACAGTGTAGGGTATACAATAGATCTGGTACACAGCATGGCATACTTTATAGAACCTATGGCTGAGGCATAGGGAATGACTTTCATTCTCTTTCTATCTTCTGTCGTGGTCGGGCTTTGAGTCTTACTCAATTTCACACCTTGTAACATAGCCAAGAACTCTTTCTTTGACTGTTCCATTTTTGAACTACTTCAAAATATTGTCAAGGTATGTACTCATTGAAAAAACTTATCAAGCGTCTTGATATATCTCTATAGATCTTGATGCTTAATATGTAAGCAGCTTCACCAAGGTCTTTCTTTGAAAAACTTCTTTCAAAACACTCCTTTATGCTTTGCAGAATAATTCTACATTATTTCCGATCAACAATATGTCATTCACATATACTTATCAGAAATGATGTAGTGCTCCCACTCACTTTCTTGTAAATACAGACTTCACCGCAAGTCTGTATAAAACTATATGCTTTGATCATATTATCAAAGCGTTTATTCCAACTCCGAGAGGCTTGCACCAGTCCATAAATGGATCGCTGGAGCTTGCACACTTTGTTAGCTCCTTTTGGATCGACAAAACCTTCCGGCTGCATCATATACAACTCTTCTTCCAGAAATCCATTCAGGAATGCAGTTTTGACATCCATTTGCCGGATTTCATAAAATGCGGCAATTGCTAACATGATTTGGACAGAATTAAGCATAGATACGAGTGAGAAACTCTCATCGTAGTCAACACCTTGAACTTGTCAAAAACCTTTTTGCGACAATTCTAGCTTTGTAGATAGTAACACTACTATCAGCGTCCGTCTTCCTCTTGAAGATCCATTTAATTTCAATGGCTCGCCGATCATTGGGCAAGTCAATCAAAGTCCATACTTTGTTCTCATACATGGATCTCATCTCAGATTTCATGGCCTCAAGCCATTTCGCGGAATCTGGGCTCATCATCGCTTCCTCATAGTTCGTAGGTTCATCATGATCTAGTAGCATGACTTCCAGAACAGGATTACCGTACCACTCTGCTGCGGATCTCACTCTGATTTACCTACGAGGTTCGGTAGTAACTTGATCTGAAGTTACATGATCATCATCATTAGCTTCCTCACTAATTGGTGTAGGAGTCACAGGAACAAATTTCTGTGATGAACTACTTTCCAATAAGGGAGCAGGTACAGTTACCTCATCAAGTTCTACTTTCCTCCCACTCACTTCTTTCGAGAGAAACTCCTTCTCTAGAAAGTTTCCGAATTTAGCAACAAAAGTCTTGCCTTCGGATCTGTGATAGAAGGTGTATCCAATAGTTTCCTTTGGATATCCTATGAAGACACATTTCTCCGATTTGGGTTCGAGCTTATCAGGTTGAAGCTTTTTCACATAAGCATCGCAGCCCCAAACTTTCAGAAACGACAACTATGCTTTCTTGCCAAACCACAGTTCATAAGGCGTCATCTCAACGGATTTTGATGGTGCCCTTTTTAACGTGAATGCAGCTGTCTCTAATGCATAACCCCAAAACTATAGTGATTAATCGGTAAGAAACATCATAGACTGCACTATATCCAATAATAGGACGGTTATGACATTCGGACACACCATTACACTGTGGTGTTCCAGGTGGCGTGAGTAGTGAAACTATTTCACATTGTTTTAACTAAAGGCCAAACTCGTAACTCAAATATTTTACTTCTGCGATCATATCGTAGAAACTTTTATTTTTGTTACGATGATTCTCCACTTCACTCTGAAATTCTTTGAACTTTTCAAATGTTTCAGACTTGTGTTTCATCAAGTAGATATACTCATATCTGCTCAAATCATCTGTGAAGATCAGAAAATAATGATACCTGCCGCGAGCCTCAATATTCATTGGAGCACATACATCAGTATATATGATTTCCAACAAATATGTTGCTCGCTCCATTGTTCCGGAGAACGGAGTCTTAGTCATCTTGCCCATGAGGCATGGTTCACAAGCATCAACTGATTCATAATCAAGTGATTCCAAAAGCCCATCAGGATGGAGTTTCTTCATGCGCTTTACACCAATATGACCTAAACGGCAGTGCCACAAGTTGCACTATCATTATTAACTTTGCATCTTTTGGTTTCAATATTATGAATATGTGTATCACTACGATCGAGATCCAACGAACCATTTTCATTGGGTGTGTAACCATATAAGGTTTTATTCATGTAAACAGAACAACAATTTATTCTCTTACTTAAATGAAATACCGTATTGCAATAAACAAGATCAAATCATATTCATGCTCAACGCAAACACTAAATAACATTTATTTTAGGTTTAACACTAATCCCGAAACTATAGGGAGTGTGCGATGATGGTCATATCAATCTTGGAACCATTTCCAATACACATCGTCACTTCACCCTTAACTAGTCTCTGTTCATTCTGCAACTCCCGTTTTGAGTTACTATTCTTAGCAACTGAACTAGTATCAAATACCGAGGGGTTGCTACGAACACTAGTAAAATACACATCAATAATCTGTATATCAAATATACCTTTGTTCACTTTGCCATCCTTCTTATCCGCCAAATACTTGGGGCAGTTCCACTTCCAGTGACCAGTCCCTTTGCAGTAGAAGCACTTAGTCTCAGGCTTAGGACCAGACTCGGGCTTCTTCACTTGAGCAGCAACTTGCTTGCTGTTCTTCTTGAAGTTCCCTTCTTCCCTCTACCCTTTTCTTGAAACTAGTGGTCTTGTCAACCATCAACACTTGATGTTTTTCTTGATTTCTACCTTCGTTGATTTCAGCATCACGAAGAGCTTGGGAGTTGTTACCGTTATCCCTTTCATATTATAGTTCATCACGAAGTTCTACTAACTTGGTGATGGTGACTAGAGAATTCTGTCAATCACTATCTTATCTGGAAGATTAACTCCCACTTGATTCAAGCGATTGTAGTACCCAGACAATCTGAGCACATGCTCACTAGTTGAGCGATTCTCCTCCATCTTTTAGCTATAGAACTTGTTGGAGACTTCATATATCTCTACTCGGGTATTTGCTTGAAATATTAACTTCAACTCCTGGAACATCTCATATGGTCCATGACGTTCAAAACGACTTTGAAGTCTCGATTCTAAGCCGTTAAGCATGGTGCACTAAACTATCAAGTAGTCATCATATTGAGCTAGCGAAACGTTCATAACGTCTACATCTGCTCCTGCAATAGGTCTGTCACCTAGCGGTGCATCAAGGACATAATTCTTCTGTGCAGCAATGAGGATAAACCTCAGATCACGGATCCAATCCGCATCATTGCTACTAACATCTTTCAACATAATTTTCTCTAGGAACATATCAAAATAAACATATGAAAGCAACAACGCGAGCTATTGATCTACAACATAGATATGCTAATACTACCAGGACTAAGTTCATGATAAATTAAAGTTCAATTAATCATATTACTTAAGAACTCCCACTTAGATAGACATCCCTCTAATCCTCTAAGTGATCACGTGATCCAAATCAACTAAACCATGTCTGATCATCATGTGAGATGGAGTAGTTTCAATGGTGAACATCACTATGTTGATCATATCTACTATATGATTCACGCTCGACCTTTCGGTCTCCGTGTTCCGAGGCCATATCTGTATATGCTTGGCTCGTCAAGTATAACCTGAGTATTCTGCGTGTGCAACTGTTTTGCACCCATTGTATTTGAACGTAGAGCCTATCACACCTGATCATCACGTGGTGTCTCAGCACGAAGAACTTTCGCAACGGTGCATACTCAGGGAGAACACTTCTTGATAATTAGTGAGAGATCATCTTAAAATGCTACCGTCAATCAAAGCAAGATAAGATACATAAAAGATAAACATCACATGCAATCAATATAAGTGATATGATATGGCCATCATCATCTTGTGCTTGTGATCTCCATCTTCGAAGCACCGTCATGATCACCATCGTCACCGGCGCGACACCTTGATCACCATCGTAGCATCGTTGTCGTCTCGCCAATCTTATGCTTCCATGACTATCGCTACCGCTTAGTGATAAAGTAAAGCATTACAGCGCAATTGCATTGCATATAATAAAGCGACAACCATATGGCTCCTGCCAGTTGCCGATAACTCGGTTACAAAACATGATCATCTTATACAATAAAATTTAGCATCATGTCTTGACCATATCACATCACAACATGCCCTGCAAAAACAAGTTAGACGTCCTCTACTTTGTTGTTGCAAGTTTTACGTGGCTGCTACGGGCTTAAGCAAGAACCAATCTTACCTACGCATCAAAACCACAACGATAGTTTGTCAAGTTGGTGTTGTTTTAACCTTCGCAAGGACCGGGCGTAGCCACACTCGGTTCAACTAAAGTTGGAGAAACTGACACCCGCCAGCCACCTGTGTGCAAAGCACGTCGGTAGAACCAGTCTCGCGTAAGCGTACGCGTAATGTCGGTCCGGGCCGCTTCATCCAACAATACCGCCGAACCAAAGTATGACATGCTGGTAAGCAGTATGACTTATATCGCCCACAACTCACTTGTGTTCTACTCGTGCACAACATCAACGCATAAAACCTAGGCTCGGATGCCACTGTTGGGGAACGTAGTAATTTCAAAAATTTCCTACGCACACGCAAGATCATGGTGATGCATAGCAACGAGAGGGGAGAGTGTTGTCTATGTACCCTCGTAGACCGATAGCGGAAGCGTTATGACAACGCGGTTGATGTAGTCGTACGTCTTGAAGGCCCGACCGATCAAGCACCGAAACTACGGCACCTCCGAGTTTTAGCACACGTTCAGCTTGATGACGATCCCCGGACTCCGATCCAACAAAGTGTCGGGGAAGAGTTCCGTCAGCACGACGGCGTGGTGACGATCTTGATGTTCAACTGTCGCAGGGCTTCGCCTAAGCACCACTACAATATTATCGAGGACTATGGTGGAAGGGGGCACCGCACACGGTTAAGAGAACAATCTTAGAGATCAACTTGTGTGTCTAGGGGTGCCCCCTGCCCCCGTATATAAACGAGCCAAGGGGGGTGCGGCCGGCCCTAGGAGGAGGCGCGCAGGAGGAGTCCTACTCCTACCGGGAGTAGGACTCCCCTCCCTTTCCCTAGTTGGATTAGGACTTGGGGGGAAGGAGGAGAGGGAAGAAAGGAAAGGGGGGGCGCCGCCCCCCCCCTCCTTGTCCAATTCGGACTTGGGGAGGGGAGGGGCGCGCGGCAGCCCCTAGGCCTCCTCTCCTCTTCCTCCACTAGGCCCATTAAGGCCCATTAGGTTACCGGGGGGTTCCGGTAACCTCCCGGTACTCCGGTAAAATGTCGATTTCACCCGGAACACTTCCGATGTCCAAACATATGCTTCTAATATATCAATCTTTATGTCTCGACCATTTCGAGACTCCTCGTCATGTCCGTGATCACATCCGGGACTCCAAACTAACTTCGGTACATCAAAACTCATAAACTCATAATATAACTGTCATCGAAACCTTAAGCGTGCGGACCCTACGGGTTCGAGAACAATGTAGACATGACCGAGACACGTCTCCGGTCAATAACCAATAGCGGCACCTGGATGCTCATATTGGCTCCCACATATTCTACGAATATCTTTATCGGTCAGACCGCATAACAATATACGTTGTTCCCTTTGTCATCGGTATGTTACTTGCCCAAGATTCGATCGTCGGTATCTCAATACCTAGTTCAATCTCGTTACCGGCAAGTCTCTTTACTCGTTCCGTAATACATCATCTCGCAACTAACTCATTAGTTGCAATGATTGCAAGGCTTATGTGATGTGCATTACCGAGAGGGCCCAGAGATACCTCTCTGACAATCGGAGTGACAAATCCTAATCTCGAAATACGCCGACCCAACATTTACCTTTGGAGACACCTGTAGAGCTCCTTTATAATCACCCAGTTACGTTTTGACGTTTGGTAGCACACAAAGTGTTCCTCCGGCAAACGGGAGTTGCATAATCTCATAGTCATAGGAACATGTATAAGTCATGAAGAAAGCAATAGCAACATACTAAATGATCGGGTGCTAAGCTAATGGAATGGGTCATGTCAATCACATCATTCCTCTAATGATGTGATCCCATTGATCAAATAACAACTCTTTTGTTCATGGTTAGGAAACATAACCATCTTCGATTAACGAGCTAGTCAAGTAGAGGCATACTAGTGACACTCTGTTTGTCTATGTATTCACACATGTATTGTGTTTCCGGTTAATACAATTCTAGCATGAATAATAAACATTTATCATGATATAAGGAAATAAATAATAAATTTATTATTTCCTCTAGGGCATATTTCCTTCACTGTGTGATTCAGTTTAACCACCTGGAGTTTTAGCTATGTCGACTGCAGGGATAATTAAAGTCTCTGCTACATGCCCCGTCTTCGATGGAACTGAATATCCCTACTGGAGAATAAGATGTGCATGCATCTTGAAGCCATTGATGTCGACCTATGGTATGTCATCAAGAATGGCGTTCCCAAGGCTGGTGAAGGTGTCACCGCTGCTGATGTCAAGAAGTTCGTTCAACTGGACTCCACTGCCAAGAACATCATCTGTGGTCATCTGACCAAAGGACAGTATGGCCGCGTGAGTGCTTTGGAAACATCTAAGCTAGTCTGGGACTGGCTCTCCAAGGTCAATGAAGGCGTCTCAACCCAGAGAGATCAGAGAATCAGTGTCCTTCGCAACCTCTTCAACCGCTTCAAGAGAAATGAGAATGAGAATGTCCAGCTCACGTTTGATCGACTCACTGACATCACAAATGAGCTTCAAGCTCTCGGCGCCACTGAGATCACCAAGCATGAAGTCGTCAAGACACTCCTGAGATCACTTGATAGCTCATTTGACACCCTAGCCCTGATGATTCAAGAACGTCCTGACTTCAAGACACTCGATCCATCTGACATACTTGAGAGGCTCAACACACACGAGTTTCAGCTTTCTGAGAAAAGAGACATCTATGGTCCCAACTATGGGCGAACTCGTGCCTTGAAGGCAAAAGTTGTCTCCTCATCTGAAGAAGAATCTGACAACAGTTCTGATGATCCTGAATACATTGGAAAGGAGCTTGCTATGCTTGTGAAGAAGTTCCAAAAATTCACCAAGAAGAAAGGCTTCAGAAAGTCTTCACGATCAAGCTCAAGGAATGATGAAGCTTCTGCTCATGACTACAAGAAGAGAACATGCCACAAGTGCAAGAAACCTGGCCACTACATCTCTGAGTGTCCGCAGTGGGACAATGAGAACAAGAAGAAGAAGAAGAAGTGCAAGGAGTATGACTCTGACGACAAGAAGAAGAAGAAATACTCAAAGTCTTCTTCCAAGTCTTCCTCAAAGTCTTCATCACACAAGAAGAGCTCATCTGGCAAGGCACGTGCGTTTGTTGGCAAGGAAATGGATTCAGAGGAGGAGTCCGCTTCTAAGGAGGCGGAGGTGGAGTCTGAGGAGGAGTCTGATTCTGGCGTTGCGAGTCTGGCTACAACATATGTTGCCAAGTCCATCTTCAACACTGAAGACAATGACTTCATCACCGACACCGATGCAAATGACAAGAACTACTCCGCTCCTACCTACTGCTTCATGGCACGCGGTGCCAAGGTAAACACACGCACTACTCACTATCAAACATCTAGTGAAGATGACTCTGATTGTGGTTCCAAACCCAGCTACAAAACACTTGCTAAAATTGCAACTGAACAACAGAAAGCTATGGAACATATTCAAAAACTGTTAGACAAAAGCGATGATCTGTTAGACGCTTAAATGACTCGATCTCAGTCCTTAATTGAAGACATAAAAAATCTTCACAATAATATGAGGAACTTGAAAGTCGTCATGAAACGCTCTCAACAACTCATGAAAAGCTTTCCTATGATTATCTTCAAAGGAAGCAAGATCTTGAGAAATTGAGAGCGGCTCATGAAGATCTTCAAAAGGAAAACAAGTCACTTCGTGCCGAACAGATCGGTTCAGCTCAGGAAGGATTTGAACCACCATGTCTTAAATGCATCGAGCGTGACAACGCTACTTCTGTTGCCGGGTGTTCTACTGCTGCTACTATTGCAATATCTTCAACTGTTGATGTGGTAACTAACCCCTCTGCTGAGGATACCACTGCTATTGCTGATGAGAATGCTAGGTTGAAGACATTGCTTGAAACAGGGATGTACAAAAGTCTCAAAGGGCATCAGACACTATGTGATGTCCTCAAAAGGTAGATCCTGAACCGAAACCCTAGGAAAGAGGGTGTTGGGTTCGAAAGGAAAATGAATGCTGATGGCTCTTACTGGAAACCTAAGCAGTACCCCAAAACCACATGGGTTGCTGCAAAGGAACCTTCAGCGGATCCATCCACCCTATCTGGCTTCACTTGTGCTAATCCCATTGTTATTGATGAATCCTTTGATGCAAACTATAAACTGTTTAAGAATCAGAATGGTGAAGTGCTTGCCAGGTATATTGGTAGTAACTGCAGGAATGGGCCGCCTATGAAGAAAGTATGGGTGCCGAAAAGGTGTTTGGAGAATCTTCCTGTGAATGTCATCATGACACCACAAGTGAAGAAGACAAACCCCAGACCACAGGCTTCATATGGTCCAAAGGCTTCATACAGATAGAGGACTCACCTAAGATGCACTAACACAAATGTTTTGCAGGGAAACCTTACTCAGGCCTATGAATATGAGCGCGTTTCATAAAACCGCCATGTTCATAAGACCAAAAACTATTCTGCTTATCCTTATGAGTACTATTGTCCACCTGCAAGACTTTTTGCTAGGGCTCCAAAGCCAAAGTTCTCAAATGCTGCACTTAGACTCATTGCTTCGAAGCCACCCTTAAAGATGTGGGTGGCTAAGAAAGCTTAACTCTTTTTTTGCAGGGAAAGGTCTCCAGCCGAAAACCAAAATCGTCTGAAGCCATTGCTGGGGACCTTAAACATCTTGTAGGGCGCAAGATCAAATGCCCAAATGGTCTTATTATGTATTTTGTTCCTGAGTCGCTTGCCACTTGCCCTATCAGTCCTAACCTCGATCTAAGCTTTCATAATCCACTTTCGCGTCAAATGTTTATGCTTCACAATTCTCTTCGTGAAGCCTATCCCCCTAACTGCACTGTAGGGTACGACACCAGCTGCTTCAGAATGGATTATTGATAGTGGGTGTACTAATCACATGACTGGCAAGCGAAGCCTTCTTATGGACTCAACCTTACGTCCATCTGACAAAAGTCACATCACATTTGCTGACACTAGTAAAAGCAAGGTATTGGGTCTAGGTAGAGTTGCAATCTCAAAGGATCAACACATGGACAAAGTCATGCTTGTTGAATCCCTTGGTTTCAACTTAATGTCTGTCTCCATGCTTTGCGATTTAAACATGATTGTAATGTTTGGAAAATATCGTTGCCTTGTTCTAATGGAATTTGACAAGTCTCTAGTGTTTGAAGGGTATCGAAAAGATGATTTGTACGTGGTAGATTTCTCAGCAGGACCACAACTTGCCGTATGTCTTCTAGCAAAAGCTTCTGAATGCTGGCTCTGGCATCGGAGGCTAGGGCATGCTGGCATGAGGAACCTGCACACCCTTGCAAGGAAGAAGCATGTCATAGGCATCGAGGGCGTCAAGTTCAAGAAAGATCACTTATGCGGTGCCTGTGAAGCAGGAAAGATGACGAGGGCCAAGCATCCCTCGAAGACAATCATGACAACGACTCAACCCTTCGAACTGCTCCACATGGACCTTTTCGGTCCCACTCATTACTCAACTCTTACTACTACTGCTTGTCTCTATGGCTTTGTCATTGTTGATGATTATTCAAGATATACCTGGGTGCATATAATCCTCTACAAGACTGAAGTGCAGGATGTCTTCAGACGCTTCACCAATCGAGCCATGAACAACTATGGCGTCAAGATCAAGCACATCAGAAGTGACAATGGCACTGAATTCAAGAACACTGGTCTAGACACTTATCTTGATACTTTGGGCATTACACATGAATTCTCAGCTCCGTACACACCGCAGCAGAATGGCGTCGTCGAACGCAAGAACAGAACACTTATTGAGATGGCTCGGACGATGCTTGATGAATACAAGACTCCAAGAAAATTCTAGCCTGAAGCCATTGATACTGCATGCCATATCATCAACCGTGTTTATCTTCACAAGCTTCTGAACAAGACATCCTATGAGCTCCTTACTGGCAAGAAGCCAAATGTCAGTTACTTCAAAGTATTTGGTGCCAGGTGCTGGATCAAGGATCCACATCATACTTCAAAATTTGCACCAAAAGCACATGAAGGTTTTATGCTTGGATATGGAAAGGATTCGCACTCCTACAGAGTCTTCAACCTCTTTCACTATAAAGTGGTTGAAACTGTGGATGTGCGGTTCGATGAGACTAACGGCTCGCAAAGAGAGCACCTGCCAAATGTGCTAGATGAAGTTCCATCCAGTGAATCAATCAAACTTATGGGAACTGGAGAAATCATACCTTCCGAAGCTCATCCTGAAGAGGAACTTATCATCTCCGCACCTGATCAACCTGAAGACAATGATCAACCTGAAGACAATCCTTCTAACGATGACAATGATCAGCAAGAGCAAAATCTTCGTCCTGTACATCCTCGTGTTGCAAATGAAGTACAGATTGAGAGAATAATTGATAGCATCAATGCACCAGGTCCACTCACTCGTTCAAGGGCAACACAACTAGCAAATTTCTATGGGCACTTCGCATTCGTCTCAATATCTGAACCCAAGAAAGTTGAAGAAGCCTTCATGGAACCTGAATGGATTCAAGCTATGCAAGAAGAGCTTTAACAGTTTGAGTTGAATAATGTATGGGAACTGGTTAAGCGTCCTGATCCTTGCAAGCACAATATAATAGGCACCAAATGGATATATCGCAACAAGCAAGATGAGCATGGTCAAGTTTTCAGAAACAAAGCTCGTCTCGTTGCTCAAGGGTACACTCAAGTTGAAGGGATTGACTTCGATGAAACATTTGCTCCTGTGGCTAGACTTGAAGCCATACGCATACTGCTGGCCTATGCAAATCATCATAACATTCTTCTGTATCAAATGGATGTGAAGAGCGCTTTTCTCAATGGCAAGATTGAAAAAGAAGTGTATGTTGCACAACCGCCTGGCTTTGAAGATCCAAAACATCCTGACATGGTGTACAAGCTCAACAAGGCACTGTATGGCCTCAAACAAGCCCCTCGGGCTTGGTATGACACACTCAAATACTTCCTGAACAGTAAAGGCTTCAAATCTGGTTCCCTCAACCCCGCTCTCTTCACGAAGACATATGATGGTGAACTGTTTGTGTGCCAAATATATGTGGATGACATTATCTTCGGCTGCACCAATCAGAAATACAGTGAAGAGTTTGGATATATGATGCAAGAGCAATATCAGATGTCCATGATGGGTGAGCTGAAGTTCTTCCTTGGTCTTCAAATACGTCAGCAACGCAACGGCATCTTTATATCTCAAGAGAAGTATCTCAAAGATTGACTGCAGAAATTTGGGATGCAAGACTGCAAAGGCTTCACGACGCCAATGCCAGCCAAACATCATCTGGGTCCCGACGACAATGGTAAAGAGTTCGATCAAAAGGTATACCACTCCATGATTGGTTCTTTACTTTATCTATGTGCATCTAGGACAGATATTATGCTTAGTGTCTGCATGTGTGCTCGATTCCAAGCGGCACCAAAGGAATCGCATCACTTAGCTGTGAAGCGAATTCTTCGATATTTGGCTTACACCCCAACATTAGGATTATGGTATCGAAAGGGCTCGGAGTTTGATCTGATTGGATTCTCGGATGCTTATTATGCTGGTGACAAGGTGGATCGCAAGTCTACATCAGGCACATGTCATTTTCTGGGACGATCACTTGTATGTTGGTCTTCAAAGAAGCAGAACTGTGTATCTCTCTCCACTGCTGAATCTGAATACATTGCTGCTGGATCTTGCTGCGCTCAGCTTCTATGGATGAAGCAAACACTCAAAGACTATGGCATTCACCTGAAGCAAGTACCACTCTACTGCGACAACAAAAGCGCCATCAAGATTGCCAACAACCCAGTTCAGCACTCGAAGACAAAGCACATTGAAATTCGTCATCACTTTCTCAGAGATCATGTTGTGAAGGAAGATATTGATATCATACACGTCAACACTGAAGAGCAATTGGCAGATATCTTCACCAAGCCCTTGGATGAGAAAAGGTTTTGCAAGTTACGGTGTGAGCTAAATATCTTAGAATCCTCAAATGTCCTGTGATCAGGCACACATCCTAACACTTATGCATATTGATGACTTAGATGTGCAACACACGAAGTAAAGTATATCTTCAATCAATGAAGACTTACATTCTAAGTGTGAATACATTAATGTGGAATTTGACTTCGAAGCGCCACGATAATTGTGCGCCATGTCTGGGTCTAATACTTCCTATACGGTGGGTAACGCCACCACCAAATTTTTCTGTTTGAAGTGTTTCACTCATGGCGTTACGTTTGGTATGTCTTCATATTTGGTTTGGCTTCAATCTCAACTTGTCTTCATGATTATCTTCACTATGTTGATTTGATTGTCTTTCTCATATATATATATATATATATATACTAGTGTTCTGTCCTCTACAGTATTCACTTATAGCTATGTCTTCTTGTTGAATCTTTTGAACTAAGTGAATGTGATCGGACCCTAACCTCTCTATGCTTTCTATCTCAAACTCTATCTCTCCAAATCATATGCATTCTATTGAAACTGCCGAATATCTTCTCTGCGTCCTTGTCAACAGAAGATACAGAGACAAACATTAAGTCTGTTTTCAATGCTAAATCCTTTCACCTGAAACCCGGAGAACTGGGAACGACCACCCGACAATCCAGGCGTGCGTGGGAACGTGGAACAACCTCCGATATGTTGCATGATGGCCACGTGTCCTTTAGATGTGAATCGCCAGAGGCACCTGTGTAATAACATTGTGTCGTCTCTGTCCCTATAAATACACGCCTCACCACAGTCATTATCCTTTCTTCCACTCTCGCACAAACCCTAGCGCCACCGCTAGCCCTCGACGACACCGGCAATGAAGCGCTTAGCTGCCGCGACCTCACCGACGCTGTCTTCACGCCGGCCGCGGACATCGTCTTCTCCGCCGTCGCCGTAGGTGTCCTCCGTCGCCAAGTTAGGGCACGGACGATCGAACTACTCGGCCTCCTCTCCCACTCCGTCTAGCAGTTCTTCATGTGGTAAATGAAACTTCCTTTTTTATGGCCACTTTGATCCTATAGATTCATCACTTTCTACCACAAGAAGTTTCTATTCACACAAGTTGGATCTATTTCATACTGCATCTCATAATATGCCTAGTATGTTCACTTATGCTTCACAAAGTAGTTAGATTCCTCACTTGTACTGATCCGTGGATTCGTACAAATCTGGAACCAACTCTCTATCTATGAGTGAATGTCTTCGCACTATGAGGTCAATGTCTTCTAAACTGATTTATCTTTAAAATCTTCTGAGAATGCATATGACCTCTTCCCCTTCCCTCGCACCTTAATGCTGTCACAGGTACATGTCCGTGGGAGAATCCCTTGGTTCTCATAGTCTGCATTCATTTGCAGAATTCTTACAACATCATATAAATTCTCCCGAAGCCAATTCCTGTTTGACCCGCAGGCGGAAGCCTTTGAAACCTTTGAATGTGTTGAAGCCATTCAGTTTGAAGTTCATGGCTACAGAGAAATCTACAAGGAAGGGAGGCAGACAGCGCCGTGGAAACACTGCTAAGGACCTGCCACCAGATCTCTATGAGCTATACAAGTCAGATCCAGAAGAAACCTATGGAGAACGCAAGAAACGAATCCAATGGATTCGAAGACACTGGGCAGAGAAATGGTTCAAGTACAGATTCGTCACCGACGAATATGCTGAGAAGAGTGCCATCAAGGGCCCATGGGGAGATATCATATACAAAGGTCTTCAGCCCAAATCACAGTCCGAAGCTATTGCTCAAGGCTTTTACCCCTGCATGCTTCGTGGACCTCAGCCTGCTAATGCCGACCCATCCTCTCTGTTATGGTGTCGCGAAGACAATCTCTTCAAGCGCAACTATCAGTTTGCACAGAACTCTGCCAAGGAAAACAAGAAGCCATTGGGATTAGACTTCAACCCAGGCCCCTCTGCGCCACGTGCTGATGGCACACGAGAAGCTGAACCCAATCTGGTTGGGCCCTTCTACAACCTAGAAGGTCTCATCACTCATATTATGGTTCAAGGGGCAGTCGTGGATCAACCTGCAGATGATGCTGAATCTGACGAAGCACCTGCACCACCGAAGCCAACGAAGCTAAAGAAGCCTAAAGCTTCAAAGTCTGCCTCAGCACCAAAAATCTTACGGGCGAAGCCACTGGCTACTACACCTCCTGAAGACAGTGTGCAGTCTGAAAATCTATCACGTATCTCCAAGAAGACTGAGATGAGAAAGAATACTGATCAGGCACTGACTGCTGCTGCTATTCTGCGCAATGACGCCATTGATCTGTCCAGCGATGAAGATCTTGCAGATGACGCTCTTGAGCAACTGATTAAGAGCAAGGAAGAAGCAGAAATCTTCAATGATTTGCCTCTCTTTGACGTGAAAATCATCCACAACTTTATTGATGAGTGGTTTGACACGCCCAACCTCAGCTTTGAAGATCTGCAGCTTCCAATTGGCCTCAGTGTCGCCTTCACTGGCGCCATTGCTTCTGAGCTAGCTCTAGCTCAACGCATCGTTGAACTGAAGCAAAAGATCGACTATGAGAAAGCTCAGTTCAAGAAGCACATGGCCAAGCTCAGCGTGCAAGATGTGAAAAACTTCAAGATTATGCTGCACGAGCTCAAGGAAGTCTTTCTCAAGAAGCGTGAAGAAGCTAAAGGTTCTCGTGAGCGCATGAAGAGCCTGGCTGACAAGTGTGTGCAAGCCTACAATGAGGTTGAGAAGCGCAAGGCTCTTGGTCGTCCTGGCATCGACCCAAAAATGGCTGCAAAGAAGAAGAAGCCATCAACAGACCAATCTGCACCTTCAAGGCAGGAAGAACCCCGCATTGTCTTCCCAAGAAGCATGTCCGGCTCGAAGCCAAAGGTCACTTCCACTGCTTCAGACCTGAAGAAGACAAGGGCTGCCGAGGCTGAAGCCAGAAAGAGGAAAAATCCTGACGCTTCTGATGTCGCTCCCTCCAAGAAGAAGCGCAAAACCAAGAAAGATCGGACTGCTCCCACAGAGCCCCTTGTTGTAGAACCCATCTCTGTTGCTCGCCCTGATTCCTCGCATCAAGAACGACGGATAGTAGTTCATGAACCTGCTTCCACAGAGGCTCCTGAAGCTGAAGACATTCCAGCAGTTGACCTCACCGCTGTTGAAGACATTGGTCACCATGACAATGTTGAAGATGATGAAGTCCTTCCTTAGATCGAGCACCAACTGGTATCATCGCCTGTGCTCACGCACAGCGAACTCATCAGCATTGGTCATCCTCTGACGCCAACTGCTCAAGATGCATCGTGGGCTGATCACCCACAGAGACAAGACACTCCAAGCTCTCCCCAACCGCAAGCTGCCCCAACAGTGCAAGATGATGATGACTATGAGGCCCAGCACACTCCATCTCCACAAGCATCGCCCGTATTACGCAGGCTTCGCAAAGGATCAAGGCCCCAAGTCACTCCCACAATGCACGTGTCTGAATCCGAAGCCAAAATGGCTGAAGATGTTCCGGCTGCATCAGCCGATGAAGAAGAAGAAGCCCCAAGAGTTGCTACACCCTCGTCTCACCAAGATGTTGTTCTCGAGGAGAACGTGACCGACCCTCCAGCTTCTGAAGTGGAGGTTGAGAATCGTGAGGCTGCCACCACTAACACCACTGAAGCCAATGACGTGGTCATGGCTGAAGACACTGTGGAGCCTGCACCTAACACTGTGCCAGAGGCCAATGAAGCCAATGATGCACCTACAACAGATGTGCAGCCTGACGCCTCTGTTGATGCCACTGCTCCTGTTCCGCCACCAAGGCCACAAACTATCGAGCAAGCATTCAACTATGGCCAACTTATCACTGTCAAATGGCCTTTTCTGACTCCTTCGCCTGCTGTTGGTCCTCAGTTTGACTATCACGTTGAGCATAAGCCTCAGGTTCAGAAGCCAATGCCAAGGTTGCCCAGGTTCCCAGCGCAGTTATTATTCATGCATTCTGTACAATCAAGGTCGCATTTTCCCACATATGCGTCTTGACACTGAAGCCATAACTGGTCTGCCTTGTTTGGAAGAAGCTCTGGATTGCTTCAGGGAGTCTAGATTGTTGTCGTTCGTCACTGACAAGGAGCACTGGAACAAAGAATTGCTGCTCCAATTCTATGCCACTCTTCATATTCGTGTCTACAACAGAGATCCGAAGACTTGGGTCCTTGAGTGGATGACAGGCAATGTTCATCACGAAGCCAAAGCCTTTGATATCATTGAGCTTACTGGTCTGCCCACTCCAGGAGATCTTTATGAACCTGGTTGTCAGCTTCACAGTGCAGCTATGGAGAGCATTTTTCACAAGCCTGAACCAAACATGAGTCAGATGCTTAGCATGATGAAGTCTTTGCCTCCAGATGCTGCATATCCTAAGGAGTTCTTTGTTGAAGACCCTGAGTATCTGCCACGCACTATCTATCACATTATAAGGCGAACTCTCTGGCCCATCAAAGGACATTCTCCACATGCAAAGCTGGAAGGTGCAATGAAGACTTTGGTCTTCCATATTCTTCACGGCAAATGCTTCAATGCACAAGACTTCTTCATCCGCCAACTTGCTGCATCAGGATCTGATCTCTTTGGCTTGAAGTTTTACGCTCCATGGATTATGCGGCTGATCAAACTACACTCAGCTATCACCTATCAGCCCTCTGCTCGCAATCATCGGGTCTTTCTGCCTGACGTCGATATGTCAGATGAAGCCATCTATCCAGAGCCTGCCAAGGAGCCCCTTAGTCTTCAGAATGCTGATAAGCAAAGTTTCTCTCAACACATTGAAGGCGATCCAGTAGTCACTCGTGTTTATCCTCTGGCTGGTACTACCCGTGCACCTCATCGTGCCCTCACTGAAGCCACTGAAAGCACCATTGCATAACGGCCCAAGAAGCGATCCTGTGTTCTCAATGACCGAGAGCTTCTGGTTGCCCTTCATCAGAAACAGGATAAGCATCATGACTGGCTGAAGCGCCAAATGCAAAGCCTCTTGGTGGACGTAAACAGGATTCGCAACCTTGCCACCAAGAATTCCTTTGTTGCCCATTAAACCTATCAGCCTACATGGAAAGGGCTGACGCTTATGTGTTTTGAAGATGATCTTCAAGAGGATGGCTTCTCTGAACGCTTCAAGTTTGACTCACTGTGCTGCGACGAACTCCATCTCTTGAAGACTCTGAGTTCTCCTCCTCTGCTGCAACAGTGAATGCACGTGTCATCGATGATGAAGACGATGCTACTTCACCACCTTCAGGTGCTCTATGTCTTCAAACCTTTTTGGTCCTTACTGACAAAAGGGGGAGAAGCATATGAGTTTGATAGTCTTCAAGCGGGTTCATATGGGCGGTAGTTTTATATTTTGCCTAGTGTTTACAACTCTCGCGTCTTGATACATTTGGTTCTTTGAGTTGTAACACTCAAACTCGATGGTCGTCTGCTACTTATTTGCTATTCTGTGATGCGATGATAAATTCCGCATGTGCGACGATAAATTCCACACTTAGATCATTTTGCAGACGTCCATTTTTCATTATGCATGTCATTATCTTCACATACTTTTCATGCATGATGAATTGTCATCATAAGTTGAAGAGGATCTCCACAAGTACAACCTGCCATGTGCATTTGCATTTCAAAAGCAAATTACTTATATGCACATCTTCAGGGGGAGCCCTTGCAACTTATGAAGACAATCCCCTATCCTTTACAATTTCACATATTATATTCCCCGTTGAAAACTTCAACTAGTTTGTCATCAATCACCAAAAAGGGGGAGATTGTAAGTGCATCTAGTGCCACCCCTAGTTGGTTTTGGAGTATTGACGACAAACCTAGTTGAGGGACTAATGTGTTTGTGAGAATTGCAGGATAACACAGGTAGAAGTCCCTCATTGATTCGATTTTCCTACTAGAGATGACCCCTAAAAATGTATGAAGACATTGAAGTCAGAGGTGGTATGTGAAGACATTCACATTGAAGACTATGATAAGAGAAGACATGGCGTGAAGACTATGGAGCGCGAAGACTTAGCAGTTTCGTCGTTCTGTGTTTTTCTTTGTTGAGTCATAGGAATCACCGTACTGTTAAGTGGGGTCCAAGAGAACCAGTCAGAATGCATGAAGTGATGCTTAACCAAAATCCTATGTCTTCGAGTGAAGACTATGAGAGAAAATCTTGTCCAGAGTTGGATAAGTCAGCTTTGCTTGTATTCCAAGTAAAGTTGTTGTGTGTGTTTGAAATCTGACCATTGGAACACGTGTCAGTTCCTTAGTGACCAAGGGTCATTTCGGACAAATCAGGTCGGGTTGCCAAGGGGCTATAAATAGCCCACCCCCTACAACCATAAACGGTTGGCTGCTCAGAGTTAGAGTACGGCTTTTGTCGTTTGAGAGCAACCCACCTCGAAGCCTTTGAGAGAGAATTCCTTGCGAGGATAAAGCCCTAAACACTCAGAGTCAAAGAGTGTTAGGCATCACTTAAGTCTTCTTGTCTGTGTGATCTGAAGACTTATTACACTTGTGGACTGTGAATCCTCCAGCCGGTTAGGCATCGCGTCCTGAGCATCCAAGAGTCATTGTGGATCGCCGGTGAACGAAGTCTGTGAAGGTTTGGAAGTATACCTTGAAGACTTACCAGAGTGATTGGGCGAGGACTGGGTGTCCTTAGCTCAAGGGGAATAAGGTGAAGACGAGGTCTTCTGAGTTGAATCTCAGCCTCCCT
The DNA here is from genome assembly GCF_003073215.2 of Triticum urartu. NCBI lineage: Eukaryota > Viridiplantae > Streptophyta > Magnoliopsida > Poales > Poaceae > Triticum > Triticum urartu. The sequence goes on from NC_053022.1 coordinate 474,253,240, forward strand.
AACCAGACGTACAGTTGTCACAGTAACTGGAACTGGTCCAACAAATTATTGTCTTCAACGAGTCACTGGTTTCATCCTTCCCTTCCCTTTACTTACTGTTGGTCCTTGTGAAGTCATTGTATGATTGCATTATCTTTTGTCTTCATTGAGTGACTGCTTGTTCTGATTGGCTTCACAATATCTTCCTACCTGATCTTTACTGCCTAGCTGCTATTAGTCATTGTGCTTTCACTTCATTGAATACTTGACTATGGTTTGCCTAGTGTAGTCTACCTTCCGCTGCATGGCAATAGGTTTATTTCTATCGTTTGTCTTTGAAACTTCCATGTTTTGAAGACTTTCATAAAAATCTCCTATTCACCCCCCCTCTAGTCGATCACTAGCACTTTCACCATTCGGTGTGCCAATCTCGACCTCGCTGGCATCCTCCAGGCTTTCCCTGCCGTCTGGACCTCTTTTCCTATGCGGTACCTTGGTCTTCCTTTGTCGGTCACGAGGCTAAAACACATCCATTTCCAATACCTCGAGGACAAGATTGCGGGCAAGCTCCCACCTTGGTCGGCCATGCACGTGGCGGCCCCTGGATGCATCATTTTGGTAAAAGCGGTTCTCACGGCCATACCAATCTATCATCTAACCCCCCCCCCCCCTTGATATCCCGGTTGAGGTGCGGAAGAAAATCGATAGCCTAAGACGTGCCTATCTTTGGGCAGGCTGCGACAAGGTGTCTGGAGGCAAATGTAAGGTTAACTGGAACCTTGTCTGCAAACCCAAGATTTTCGGCGGCCTGGGTGTGCTAAACCTCCAAAATTTTGCCACCGCCCTTCGACTCCGCTGGCTTTGGTTCGAGTGGACTGACCCCCCCCCCCCAAAAAAAACTTGGGCTGGAATGGAGACACCCTGTAGCAATGCTGACAGAGATCTCTTTGCGACATTCACGAGTGTGACCATTGGTGATGGTAAAAAAGGCAAAATTCTGGGAATCGTCATGGCTTAATGGCCTCAGACGAAAAGACGCCACGCCCAAGATCTTTGAGATATCTAAGAGGAAGGCGTGTTCGGTCAACAAAGCGCTGGATAACCACTTCTGGGTCAGTCAGAACGACGCTTCTCAGGGCCTCTCTTTGGCCCATATCCAGGAGTTCGCCAACCTTTGGGGAATGCGTCAGGATGTTACCCTCAACCTGGATAGAGAGGACACCATACATTGGAAATTCACCTCCACCAATGAATATTCGGCGGCCACTGCTTACATGGCGCAGTTTGCAGGACAAGTTCTCAGCCCGACCTCTACCACGATATGGAAGACTTGGGCTTCGCCGAAATGCAAATTTTTTTCTTGGTTGATCATCCAAAATCGTGTGTGGACGGCTGATCGGTTGCAACGGCGGGGATGGCCGAATTGCGGCTTCTGCCCCCTTTGCAAGCAGGTTCAGGAGTCAGCTCCTCACATCCTCTTCCAGTGCAGATATAGTGCCCGAGTTTGGAACTAAATCATCGCTTGGCTTGGCATTCATGGCCAATCGACGACGGCTTGGCGTCAAGAGATCTCTGTCCAGGATTGGTGGCTCAAGACGATCAACTCTGGAGGTCACATCAAGAAAGCCATTGCCTCCATTATGATGCTTGTCTCGTGGAAATTTGGAAGGAGCGAAATGCGAGAGTCTTCCGCAACACGGCCACGCCGACCATTGTCATTGTCGCGAAGATCAAAGAGGAGGCCCGCCTTTGGTCGTTGGCTGGAGCGAGCCACCTGAGTAAGCTTATGTCGCGAGAGTAGTCTCTCCTTTGTTCCTGCCGTTTTACGGCTTATGTCTAAACCTTCGTCTTAATCAATGATATGGCAAGTCTTTTGCCTTGTTTCAAGAAAAATATGCTTTCCCTGTGAAACTATAGTGGTTCATGTCCGCGGCCGGGGGCCACACCACACGTAGCACCCAGCGTCGTCGTCGTTGCGGCTCATGTCAGACCCCCGTTATGTCTAGCGTCGGTTTAGTCACCCTGTGCGTTCGGTTTATTCGGTTTACATGGTTCAATTTATACGGCTTTTCAATTTGTACGGTATTAATACTTCGGTAAATATGGTATGAAATTAAAATACAGTTCGGTTTCGGTATATACCAAATTATTTCGATATGGTTTCGGTATATATCATAAAAACTAAAGTTGACGCGAATTTGGAAATGACATAATAATAATTAGCAAATTTATGACTCAAAAAACACATACTATTCTACACAAATAGTATATGACTATATATATAAGTATATATGCATGCATTGATTCATCTGTTGATGGTTATGGACGTGCTTAGCATTTTAAAAATAGAAAAATGACTATGTTACAAGAAAAAATTACGTGCTTAGTAGTGCATTTGACTCATGTACAAGAAAAATGACAACTTGTATGGTTGTTCATCTCAAGAAATATAAATTTATTTTTTACTTCGGTTTATTCTGTTAACCGTTCGGTTTTTCGGTATATATCATAAAAACCATAAAATTAGTTTGGTTCGGTTTATTTTTGGTATGGTTTTTTGGTTTGATTTTTAAATGCACAGAGTGACGGTTTAGGGCACAAAGTTGCTGAGGCATTACCGGTTTCGACGATCTCAGGAAACATATCGCGTGATTCGCGATCCATGAGCAGAACAGCGAGATGCACCGAAGGAAAGTGCTTGCCCGTACCTGAACGTGGTGCGAACTGTGTGTTTACGTTCTTGGGGAAGCGTTGCTTGTACGTAGTAATTTTCAGAGCAGCCCATGGTTTTGATGCACTGGGTTGGACAACATGTCTGAATGTCTGGTTTTATTATCTACTGGTTGCAGCTCCGGCCTGTCTTTTGCCAACTCTCTTGTACGAGACGTGCGACTACAAGTTGTATCCACAGATTCGATGTGAGTAGGAGTAGTTCCCAATTAATTACTAGTTTCTGGACAGCACTGAGATAAGTACGTACTCCTCGAGACTGTTGTTGGTACAAGAGAAGTGGGATATGACATGGGCAGCCGGAGTAGAAGGACGTACGTACTACGAAGATAATTTACCGCGACCCGACCCGTGACAGTTGAGTGCCGTACGTGCAACGGCAACGTGACATTAGAGCAATTTTAATGGGGCGATTCATTTCGTCCGTATCCGTCCGTTTGAATTAGTATGGATAAAAAAGTCGGTCCAACGCCCCAACCCAAACGGACGCGCGTCCGTTTTTGTCCGCCTGCCGATCCATTCCTCGCTCATTTTAAGTCGGATTTGCGTCGACGCAGACACAAGACGAACGCGCGCACGCTCGTCCTCTTTCCTCATCGGGCCCGTTGGTCGGTGGCACATTGAATTGGCCTATCCACATCAAACAGCACACCCTCGCCCGCTTGTTTCGTCGCCGACACCGCCGGCCATTTTTTCTGATAAAATGGATAGATAGATAGTTCTAGCGTACACAGATAAAAAAAAGATCAACTACTCGTCGCTTTCTGACTCCGACTCGGTAATGTCCTCCTTCGACGTCTGAATGTAGGCGTCAGCTTGCTGCTCGTCTTCGAAGTCCGAACCCGACGTTTCTCGTAGCTTCAGTTTTAATTGAGCGACCTGCTTCCGCGAACGCTTGTCCTCCCGATAGGCGGCTCGCTCCGTCCTCCTCGCGTCCCTCTCCAACTTCCTTTACTTGTAGAACTGGCGCTCGTCGATGTTGTCCTGCGGGAAGCGTTCGCGCCACACCACCATGGCTTCCACGTCTCCGGTGGACACGGCGATCCTCGTCGGTGAAAAGCCGCAGGAGAGGCGCCAGATCATGCGCCCGCTGGCTCGACACGTCGAGAAAGTTCATATCCCGGCGAGGCCTCAGGAGGCGCCACGCCGCCGCGTCGTGCGCGCGGAACGCCTCCTTTGCGGTGTCGAAGGTGCTGAGGATGAGGCGTTTCTCGCGAAACCAGATCTCGGAGGAGAAGGCGCCGGAGCGGCGCTCACGGACTCCGCGAAAATCCGAAGCGCCCAGGCGGCGGATTGACATGGTGGCGCAGAGACGGCGAGGCTAGTGAGAGGGGCGAGACGAGTGGGCAGCGGACAGAGTGTCGAGGGAGCGTCTTCTTATAACGAGCGCCGGCCGTGGCGCACACGTGAACCTTTCCCGCACGCTGGAGCGCCAAAACCAGCGCGCGCTAGGCCGCTTTCCCACGCGCTGGAGCGCCAAAACCAGGGCGACGGCATGGCCGCTGGCATGATCTAAAGCGCGCACGGTCATGAAATGAGTCGGCCCGTTGGGCGCACTGCCGACCCAAAATTAAAAGAGGGCGGACGGCGGGCGGGCGAGCGACCGACCCAAATGGATAAAAAACGGATAAAAACACCGTCCGTTTGGGTCGCCCCGTTGGAGTTGCTCTTACCTACTCTTCTGTTTAAGGTTGTCTCTTTGCCTGACACGTACTCCCTTCAATCTCAAATCACATATACCGAGATAAAATTTGATAACAGCTTTGCAAGCCAATTTTTCTGTTCGTTAATCGGGATCATTAATACACTCGCATGGATGCAAAAAAATAAGAACGAAGTAGCATGATGTCATTATGACTACATACATGTAAATATTAAACAAATCGATAGTATAATAAAACATTATTATAGTTTTGCCTCGATTATTGTTAGTGGCCTTGTATAGATACAAAACATATTTTTCACTATGGCCTTGTATATAAGGGAATACAAATCAGCCCTCCGAGTAGAGGGAGTAGAGGGAGTATGTTAGTTAGAGCATCTCCAGCCGCGCCCCCAACAGACCCTCCCCAGGTGTTTTTGCCGCGCCGGCGCCAAAAAACGGCCCAGTCGCGCCCCCAGAAGCCCGTTTTTTGCCGGCTTGGGCCAAAACTGGTACCGGCGGACCCAGGCCGAACCCGGTGCCCTGGGGGCGCTTGGGGAGCCGGCACAAGCGAAAAAGGCGTGTGGGTCCGCCCTGACGGTGACCCGAGGGCCTTTTCCCGCCGTTTCTTGACGCTTTTCCCTCGCATCCCTCCCGCTCGCTCGCCTTCCTCCCGCCATTCCCTCCCTTTCTCCCGCCAAACCCCCTCCCGCTCGCCTTCCAGTCGCCGCCATGCTGCCGAAGAAGTACTCCATGCCGCGCGCGGCGGCAACCACAACTGGCACTGTGGCCCAGCCGAAGCAGAGGAAGCCGAGGGCGTCGCCATTGAAGCCACCGGGCATGTCGAACGCCGAGTGGAGGGTGGAAGTTCAGCGACGCGACGCAGTCACTGCCGACCGGCGGAACAGGGCCATCGTCAAGAAGGCTCGCGACAAAGCAGCGCTCGCGGCGGCGTCCTCCTCATCGGTCGACCACGCGGGGATGATGAACCCACCCGTCGTCAGCCACGCCCAGTACGCGCCCTGGGGACAGCAAGGCGTCAGATCTCCATGGGGATCGTCGTCGCCTGGCTACGCCGACGGCGACGCGCACGGTGGGTTCAACCCAAACGTGACCTTCCCCCATGGCCACCCGCGACGCGCACACCCTCACCCGCCTTCGTCGGCGTGCAGCACCCTCCATACAACTACTCGCCGCCCGCCTACGCATCCAGCCGACGCCCCATCTCCGCCGTGGACCGCTGCCCTTCTCGCACCTCGGCGACACCGACGACACAGGAGCCGACATGGACGACATCATCGCCACAGGATCGACCGCGGCCGCCGCGTCTCCCGGGTTCGCCACCCAGGACGAGGTAGTGGATCTCAGCGGCGACATGGAGGCCGAGCTCGGCTACGTCTATGGCGAGGACGCGCACGAAGCACAGGAACCCGAGGAGGAGGAGGACGAGGAGCTGGCTCCTGATCCGACGAAGGGGCGCCAGAAGAAGAAGCGGGCGGCTAGGCCAGGCGAACCGCGCATCAAGTGGACGTCCAAGGAGGAGGAATGCCTCGCCGAAGCATGGAAAGTCGTCTGCCTCGACCCGACCACCGGCACGAACCAGAGCTTCGAGACGTACTGGGACCGCATCAAGGCCGAGTTCGACGAGCGGAAGCTCATCGACCCCTACTTCAAAGGCGTCTACATGCAGCGCGGCTCCAAGGCGATGGCGAACCATTGCCGGCGTATCCAGGGGGCGTGCAACAAATGGCATGGAATCGTCGAGGAGGTCGCGGCTCGCCCGGAGAGCGGCGCCAGCGTTGAGGATCAGGTACGCACGCCGTTCGCCCGCATCTCTTCGTCGTCTACGCCCGCCGCCCGCCAACTATTTGTTCCTCCGCGCAGTTGCTGCGCATGTTCACCATGTATCGGCGCGACAACCTCGACGCCGACTTCAAGTTCCTCCACGTCTACAAGCGCATTGACAAGTGCGAGAAGTGGGCCGAAGTCCGACGTACCCTCGACAAGGCCAAGGAGACATACAAGCCGGACACGACGACTCCGGGCGTGTCAGAGGGGCGGCCAGACGGCCACAAATTGGCAAAGAAGGGGGAAAACGCCGACGCGGCAACCGCGCGAGTGCAGGAGTCCATCGAGCATTGCCTCGCCGACGCCCAGGCCCGGGCCGTCCTACGTGAAGAGAAGACCGAGGCGCGGTGGTCGTCGCTGATGACGAACAGCGCCATCAAGCTCGACCTGCTCCGGACCAACGTCGACCTGCTCCGGACGAACGTCGTCGCGAAGCAGAGAAACACCGACATGGCTTTTCTGATGGGCGGGGCGGACATGCTCCAGGGCAACGACGAGCAGCTCAGGGCGTGGTACATGGTGGAGCGCGGCCTCATCCTGAACCAGATGTAGACGGCAACGCCGACGACGCCGACGACACCAGCTCCCGCGCCCACGGCCGCACGGACGCCAAGCCCGAACGACGCCTCTACATCGCCGCCCTGCAGTACCGAAGCCGCGCCGACATAGCCCAGCACCGAAGCAGCTCCGACACCGCCGAGCCCGCGCACGCCGACTCCGCCAACGCCTGGAGCCGACTGTTGGGAAACGTAGTAATTTCAAAATTTTCCTATGCACACGCAAGATCATGGTGATGCATAGCAACGAGAGGGGAGAGTGTGATCTACGTACCCTTGTAGACCGACAGCGGAGGCGTTAGCACAACGCGGTTGATGTAGTCGTACGTCTTCACGGCCCGACCGATCAAGCACCGAAACTACGGCACCTCCGAGTTTTAGCACACGTTCAGCTCGATGACGATCCCCGGACTCCGATCCAGCAAAGTGTCGGGGAAGAGTTCCGTCAGCACGACGGCGTGGTGACGATCTTGATGTTCTACCATCGCAGGGCTTCGCCTAAGCACCGCTACAGTATTATCGAGGATTATGGTGGAAGGGGGCACCGCACACGGCTAAGAATAAGATCACCTGGATCAACTTGTGTGTCTAGGGGTGCCCCCTTGCCCCTGTATATAAAGGAGCAAGGGGAGGAGGCAGGCCGGCCCCTATAGGCGCGCCAGGAGGAGTCCTCCTCCTAGTAGGAGTAGGACTCCTACTAGGAGGGGGAAAGAAGTGGGGAGGGAGAGGGAAAGGGGGGCGCCGCCCCCCCCCCCCTCTACTAGTCCAATTCGGACCAGGGGGGAGGAGGCGCACGACCCACCTCTGGCAGCCCCTCTCTCTCTCCACTAAGGCCCATATGGCCCATTACTTCTCCCGGGGGGGTTCCGGTAACCCTCCGGCTCTCCGGTTTTCTCCGAAATCACCCGGAACACTTCCGGTGTCCGAATATAGCCGTCCAATATATCAATCTTTATGTCTCGACCATTTCGAGACTCCTCGTCATGTCCGTGATCACATCCGGGACTCCGAACTAACTTCGGTACATCAAAACTCATAAACTCATAATATAACTGTCATCGAAACCTTAAGCGTGCGGACCCTACGGGTTCGAGAACAATGTAGACATGACCGAGACACGTCTCCGGTCAATAACCAATAGCGGAACCTGGATGCTCATATTGGCTCCTACATATTCTGCGAAGATCTTTATCGGTCAGACCGCATAACAACATACGTTGTTCCCTTTGTCATCGGTATGTTACTTGCCCGAGATTCGATCGTCGGTATCTCAATACCTAGTTCAATCTCGTTACCGGCAAGTCTCTTTACTCGTTCCGTAATACATCATCTCGCAACTAACTCATTAGTTGTAATGCTTGCAAGGCTTATGTGATGTGCATTACCGAGAGGGCCCAGAGATACCTCTCCGACAATCGGAGTGACAAATCCTAATCTCGAAATACGCCAACCCAACATGTACCTTTGGAGACACCTGTAGAGCACCTTTATAATCACCCATTTATGTTGTGACGTTTGGTAGCACACAAAGTGTTCCTCCGGCAAACGGGAGTTGCATAATCTCATAGTCATAGGAACATGTATAAGTCATGAAGAAAGCAATAGCAACATACTAAACGATCGGGTGCTAAGCTAATGGAATGGGTTATGTCAATCAGATCATTCACCTAATGATGTGATCCCGTTAATCAAATAACAACTCTTTTTTCATGGTTAGGAAACATAACCATCTTTGATTAACGAGCTAGTCAAGTAGAGGCATACTAGTGACACTCTGTTTGTCTATGTATTCACACATGTATTATGTTTCCGGTTAATACAATTCTAGCATGAATAATAAACATTTATCATGATATAAGGAAATAAATAATAACTTTATTATTGCCTCTAGGGCATATTTCCTTCAGTCTCCCACTTGCACTAGAGTCAATAATCTAGATTACACAGTAATGATTCTAACACCCATGGAGCTTTGGTGCTGATCATGTTTTACTCATGGAAGAGGCTTAGTCAACGGGTTTGCAACATTCAGATCCGTATGTATCTTGCAAATCTCTATGTCTCCCACCCGGACTAGATCCCGAATGGAATTGAAGCGTCTCTTGATGTGCTTGGTTCTCTTGTGAAATCTGGATTCCTTTGCCAAGGCAATTGCACCAGTATTGTCACAAAAGATTTTCATTGGACCCGATGCACTAGGTATGACACCTAGATCGGATATGAACTCCTTCATCCAGACTCCTTCATTTGCTGCTTCCGAAGCAGCTATGTACTCCGCTTCACATGTAGATCCCACTACGACGCTTTATTTAGAACTGCACCAACTGACAGCTCCACCGTTTAATGTAAACACGTATCCGGTTTGCGATTTAGAATCGTCCGCATCAGTGTCAAAGCTTGCATCAACGTAACCTTTTACGATGAGCCCTTTGTCACCTCCATATATGAGAAACATATCCTTAGTCCTTTTCAGGTATTTCAGGATGTTCTTGACCGCTGTCCAGTGATCCACTCCTGGATCACTTTGGTACCTCCCTGTTAGACTTATGGCAAGGCACACATCAGGTCTGGTACACAGCATTGCATACATGGTAGAGCCTATGGCTGAAGCATAGGGAACATCTTTCATTTTCTCTCTATCTTCTACAGTGGTCGGGCATTGAGTCTTACTCAATTTCACACCTTGTAACACAGGCAAGAACCCTTTCTTTGCTTGATCCATTTTGAACTTCTTCAAAACTTTGTCAAGGTATGTGCTTTGTGAAAGTCCAATTAAGCGTCTTGATCTATCTCTATAGATCTTAATGCCTAATATGTAAGCAGCTTCACCGAGGTCTTTCATTGAAAAACTCTTATTCAAGTATCTCTTTATGCTATCCAGAAATTCTATATCATTTCCAATTAGTAATATGTCATCCACATATAATATCAGAAATGCTACAGAGCTCCCACTCACTTTCTTGTAAATACAGGCTTCTTCAAAAGTCTGTATAAAACCAAATGCTTTGATCACACTATCAAAGCGTTTATTCCAACTCCGAGAGGCTTGCACCAGTCCATAAATGGATCACTGGAGCTTGCACACTTTGTTAGCTCCCTTTGGATCGACAAAACCTTCTGGTTGCATCATATACAACTCTTCTTCCAGAAATCCATTCAGGAATGCAGTTTTGACATCCATCTGCCAAATTTCATAATCATAAAATGCGGCAATTGCTAACATGATTCGGACAGACTTAAGCATCGTTACGGGTGAGAAGGTCTCATCGTATTCAATCCCTTGAATTTGCCGAAAACCTTTTGCGACAAGTCGAGCTTTGTAGACAGTAATATTACCGTCAGCGTCAGTCTTCTTCTTGAAGATCCATTTATTCTCAATTGCTTGCCGATCATCGGGCAAGTCAACCAAAGTCCATACTTTGTTCTCATACATGGATCCCATCTCAGATTTCATGGCTTCAAGCCACTTTGCGGAATCTGGGCTCACCATCGCTTCTTCATAGTTCGTAGGTTCATCATGATCTAGTAGCATGACTTCCAGAACAGGATTACCGTACCATTCTGGCGCGGATCTCACTCTGGTTGATCTACGAGGCTCAGTAGTATCTTGTTCTGAAGTTTCATGATCATCATCATTAGCTTCCTCACTAACTGGTGTAGGTGTCACTGAAACAGTTTTCTGTGATGCACTACTTTCCAATAAGGGAGCAGGTACAGTTACCTCGTCAAGTTCTACTTTCCTCCCACTCACTTCTTTCGAGAGAAACTCCTTCTCCAGAAAGTTTCCGAATTTAGCAACAAAAGTCTTGCCTTCGGATCTGTGATAGAAGGTGTATCCAATAGTTTCCTTTGGATATCCTATGAAGACACATTTCTCCGATTTGGGTTCGAGCTTATCAGGTTGAAGCTTTTTCACATAAGCATCGCAGCCCCAAACTTTCAGAAACGACAACTTTGGTTTCTTGCCAAACCACAGTTCATAAGGTGTCGTCTCAACGGATTTTGATGGTGCCCTATTTAACGTGAATGCGGCCGTCTCTAGAGCATATCCCCAAAACGATAGCGGTAAATCAGTAAGAGACATCATAGATCGCACCATATCTAGTAAAGTATGATTACGACGTTCAGACACACCATTACGCTGTGGTGTTCCGGGTGGCGTGAGTTGCGAAACTATTCCACAATTTTTCAAATGTACACCAAACTCGTAACTCAAATATTCTCCTCCACGATCAGATCGTAGGAATTTTATTTTCTTGTTACGATGATTTTCTACTTCACTCTGAAATTCTTTGAACTTTTCAAATGTTTCAGACTTGTGTTTCATTAAGTAGATATACCCATATCTGCTTAAGTCATTTGTGAAGGTGAGAAAATAACGATATCCGCCACGAGCCTCAATATTCATCGGACCACATACATCTGTATGTATGATTTCCAACAAATCTGTTGCTCTCTTCATAGTACCGGAGAACGGTGTTTTAGTCATCTTGCCCATGAGGCACGGTTCGCAAGTACCAAGTGACTCATAATCAAGTGGTTCCAAAAGTCCATCAGTATGGAGTTTCTTCATGCGCTTTACACCGATATGACCTAAACGGCAGTGCCACAAATAAGTTGCACTATCATTATTAACTCTGCATCTTTTGGCTTCAACACTATGAATATGTGTGTCACTACTATCGAGATTCATCAAAAATAGACCACTCTTTAAGGGTGCATGACCATAAAAGATATTACTCATATAAATAGAACAACCATTATTCTCAGATTTAAATGAATAACCGTCTCGCATCAAACAAGATCCAGATATAATGTTCATGCTTAACGCTGGCACCAAATAACAATTATTCAGGTCTAATATTAATCCTGAAGGTAGATGTGGAGGTAGCGTGCCGACTGCAATCACATCGACTTTGGAACCGTTTCCCACGCGCATCGTCACCTCGTCCTTTAGCTAATCTTTGCTTAATCCGTAGTCCCTGTTTCGAGTTGCAAATATTAGCAACAGAACCAGTATCAAATACCCAGGTGCTACTGCGAGCATTAGTAAGGTACACATCAATAACATGTATATCACATATACCTTTGTTCACCTTGCCATCCTTCTTATCCGCCAAATACTTGGGGCAGTTCCGCTTCCAGTGACCAGTCTGCTTGCAGTAGAAGCACTCAGTTTCAAGCTTAGGTCCAGGTTTGGGTTTCTTCTCTTGAGCAGCAACTTGCTTGCTGTTCTTTTTGAAGTTCCCCTTCTTCTTCCCTTTGCCCTTTTTCTTAAAACTAGTGGTCTCGTTGACCATCAACACTTGATGCTCCTTCTTGATTTCTACCTCCGCAGCTTTCAGCATTGCGAAGAGCTCGGGAATAGTCTTATTCATCCCTTGCATATTATAGTTCATCACGAAGCTCTTGTAGCTTGATGGCAGTGATTGGAGAATTCTGTCAATGACGCAATCATCTGGAAGATTAACTCCCAATTGAATCAAGTGATTATTATACCCAGACATTTTGAGTATATGCTCACTGACAGAACTGTTCTCCTCCATCTTGCAGCTATAGAACTTATTGGAGACTTCATATCTCTCAATCCGGGCATTTGCTTGAAATATTAACTTCAACTCCTGGAACATCTCATATGCTCCATGACGTTCAAAACGTCGTTGAAGTCCCGATTCTAAGCCGTAAAGCATGGCACACTGAACTATCGAGTAGTCATCAGCTTTGCTCTGCCAGACGTTCATAACATCTGGTGTTGCTCCAGCAGCAGGCCTGGCACCCAGCAGTGCTTCCAGGACGTAATTCTTCTGTGCAGCAATGAGGATAATCTTCAAGTTACGGACCCAGTCTGTGTAATTGCTACCATCATCTTTCAACTTTGCTTTCTCAAGGAACGCATTAAAATTCAACGGAACAATAGCACGGGCCATCTATCTACAATCAAACATGAATAAGAAAGATACTATCAGGTACTAGGTTTCATGATAAATTTAGGTTCAATTAATTTACTTAAAGAACTCCCACTTAGATAGACATCCCTCTAATCCTCTAAGTGATTACGTGATCCAAATCAACTAAACCATGTCCGATCATCACGTGAGATGGAGTAGTTTCATTGGTGAACATCACTATGTTGATCATATCTACTATATGATTCACGCTCGACCTTTCGGTCTCCGTGTTCCGAGGCCATATCTGTATATGCTTGGCTCGTCAAGTATAACCTGAGTATTCCGCGTGTGCAACTGTTTTGCACCCGTTGTATTTGAACTAGAGCCTATCACACCTGATCATCACGTGGTGTCTCAGGACGAAGAACTTTCGCAACGGTGCATACTCAGGGAGAACACTTCTTAATAATTAGTGAGAGCTCATCTTAAAATGCTACCGTCAATCAAAGCAAGATAAGATGCATAAAAGATAAACATCACATGCAATCAATATAAGTGATATGATATGGCCATCATCATCTTGTGCTTGTGATCTCCATCTTCGAAGCACCGTCGTGATCACCATCGTCACCGGCGCGACACCTTGATCTACATCGTAGCATCGTTGTCGTCTCGCCAATTTTATGCTTCCACGACTATCGCTACCGCTTAGTGATAAAGTAAAGCATTACAGCGCGATTGCATTGCATACAATAAAGCGACAACCATATGGCTCCTGCCGGTTGCCGATAACTCGGTTACAAAACATGATCATCTCATACAATAAAATTTACCATCATGTCTTGACCATATCACATCACAACATGCCCTGCAAAAACAAGTTAGACGTCCTCTACTTTGTTGTTGCAAGTTTTACGTGGCTGCTACGGGCTTAAACAAGAACCAATCTTACCTACGCATCAAAACCACAACGATAGTTTGTCAAGTTGGTGTTGTTTTAACCTTTGCAAGGACCGGGCGTAGCCACACTCGGTTCAACTAAAATTGAAGAAACTGTCACCCGCAAGCCACCTCTGTGCAAAGCACGTCGGGAGAACCGGTCTCGCGTAAGCGTACGCGTAATGTTGGTCCGGGCCGCTTCGTCCAACAATACCGCCGAACCAAAGTATGACATGCTGGTAAGCAGTATGACTTATATCGGCCACAACTCACTTGTGTTCTACTCGTGCATATAACATCAACATATAAAACCTAGGCTCTGATGCCACTGTTGGGAAACGTAGTAATTTCAAAATTTTCCTACGCACACGCAAGATCATGGTGATGCATAGCAACGAGAGGGGAGAGTGTGATCTATGTACCCTTGTAGACCGACAGTGGAAGCGTTAGCACAACGCGGTTGATGTAGTCGTACGTCTTCACGGCCCGACCGATCAAGCACCGAAACTACGGCACCTCCGAGTTTTAGCACACGTTCAGCTCGATGACGATCCCCAGACTTCGATCCAGCAAAGTGTCGGGGAAGAGTTCCGTTAGCACGACGGCGTGGTGACAATCTTGATGTTCTACCGTCGCAGGGCTTCGCCTAAGCACCGTTACAGTATTATCGAGGATTATGGTGGAAGGGGGCACCGCACACGGCTAAGAATAAGATCACCTGGATCAACTTGTGTGTCTAGGGGTGCCCCCTTGCCCCTGTATATAAAGGAGCAAGGGTAGGAGGCCGGCCGGCCCCTATAGGCGCGCTAGGAGGAGTCCTCCTCCTAGTAGGAGTAGGACTCCTACTAGGAGGGGGAAAGAAGTGGGGAGGGAGAGGGAAAGGGGGGCGCCGCCCCCCCTCTCCTAGTCCAATTCGGACCAGGGGGGAGGAGGCGCGCGGCCCACCTCTGGCAGCCCCTCTCTCTCTCCACTAAGGCCCATATGGCCCATTACTCCTCCCGGGGGGTTCCGGTAACCCTCCGGCTCTCCAGTTTTCTTCGAAATCACTCGGAACACTTCCGGTGTCCGAATATAGCCGTCCAATATATCAATCTTTATGTCTCGACCATTTCGAGACTCCTCGTCATGTTCGCGATCACATCCGAGACTCCGAACTAACTTCGGTACATCAAAACTCATAAACTCATAATATAACTGTCATCGAAACCTTAAGCGTGCGGACCCTACGGGTTCGAGAACAATGTAGACATGACCGAGACACGTCTCCGGTCAATAACCAATAGCGGAACCTGGATGCTCATATTGTCTCCTACATATTCTGCGAAGATCTTTATCGGTCAGACCGCATAACAACATACGTTGTTCCCTTTGTCATCGGTATGTTACTTGCCCGAGATTTGATCGTCGGTATCTCAATACCTAGTTCAATCTCGTTACCGGCAAGTATCTTTACTCGTTCCATAATACATCATCTCGCAACTAACTCATTAGTTGCAATGCTTGCAAGGCTTATGTGATGTGCATTACCAAGAGGGCCCAGAGATACATCTCCGACAATCGGAGTGACAAATCCTAATCTCGAAATACGCCAACCCAACATGTACCTTTGGAGACACCTGTAGAGCACCTTTATAATCACCCATTTACGTTGTGACGTTTGGTAGCACACAAAGTGTTCCTCCGGCAAACGGGAGTTGCATAATCTCATAGTCATAGGAATATGTATAAGTCATGAAGAAAGCAATAGCAACATACTAAACGATCGGGTGCTAAGCTAATGGAATGGGTCATGTCAATCAGATCATTCACCTAATGATGTGATCCCGTTAATCAAATAACAACTCTTTGTTCATGGTTAGGAAACATAACCATCTTTGATTAACGAGCTAGTCAAGTAGAGGCATACTAGTGACACTCTGTTTGTCTATGTATTCACACATGTATTATGTTTCCGGTTAATACAATTCTAGCATGAATAATAAACATTTATCATGATATAAGGAAATAAATAATAACTTTATTATTGCCTCTAGGGCATATTTCCTTCACGACCCCGCCGAGTGATCCGTTGCGCACGCGAACTTGCGGCGTGCGGCGCTCTGTTTTTTATAACGCCAGACTACGTCCGATCGCCGTATTTGTGGCGTCTTTTGTGAGCGGAAACGACCTAGTTCAAATTTCCCGCATCCTGGGACCGGCGCTTGGGGCGTGACTGGGAGCTAGGTCGTCCCCAGAGGCCGAACTAGCGCCGGCACGTTCCCAGGCCGCTCTATTTATGCGCCTTGGGGGCCGAACGGCTGGAGATGCGAGAACAGACAACACCCTCCCCGAATTCTCAAATAAGCCCATGGATCTCGATCATCTTTCATGTCTCACGACTCGCGAGTCTTGGGCTCTCGGCAGATAGCACGGCAATTTCTTTTGTTGTTCCCTCAAAAAAAATATTTGAGTGCCCAAACTGCAATCAAAATGCTGAAGAGACGGCTCTTCGCCTGTTTTGGGACTGTAATTTTATATAGGATTGTTGGAATACTCTAATTCCCCGAAAGGCAAAAGTCACTTCAGTATACCAGGAAACACTACTAGCAACAAAACAACTTCCACGACAATTTGCCACAGAAATAGTTATTCTTGGATGTTAGAATATTTAGAATCTTCTATATCTAAATAGCTAAGCCCCGCTAGCTATTTCTCTCAACATGCAAGCATGCCACGTCATTACACAACATGCATGAGAAAATACCCACCCCCACTATCATATATCCCTCAACATGCAAGCATGCCACTTCATCGTGAAACATGGATGAAAAAAAGGACTCATCTCAACATGCAAACATACATGATAATTTTTATTCTATTATGTTATTTATATTTAATAAACATTTTACAACTATATAGCACTTAAACATAATAAATTATATGCATTTTTAGTTTTAGTCTTTTATATTATTACTCCAAATATCCATGTTCATACGACAAATCACATTGAAATATGTTAGAAAATATTCCCGCAACAACGTGCGGGGTATCATCTAGTTAGAGAAATGGGAAGGTCTTCAGAGGGCTGCCACATTCAATCCATTCTTGGCATTTTCACCTCAAGCTAAAGGTGAAGCACTTCCAAAACTTCAAACAGTCACTAGATAAATGTTTTAAATCGGTCTTAATGTTTCCAAGAGCAGGACTTGGTTAAGTTTCCCTTGTATATAGGGATCTTTTGATTCCCTTGTAACTTACTTTTATTTTACTTTAATGAAATTTTACCGTGGAACAATTGTCCTACAGTTTTTTGCTCAAAAGAATATATTTGTTGTTGCCCACCCTAAGCATTTCAGCTTGTGATCGAAAAGGTTAGAGCCATCCATGCAATCTTCTGATTGGCCAGGCTTGTCATCCTTCCTTGGTTGGCGTGCTGATTTCTGGTTCATCTACATGTGGTGGTCCTCGGTCGAGTTTGGAGATAGAGCGTGAGGCTTGGCTATAGATTCGAGATTGTCAAACTTCAGCTATAGGTCTAGGAATAATGGTAACGGGGGGCGAAGGCAGACGATGTTTACCCAGGTTCAGGCCCTCTTAAAGAGATAAAACCCTACGTCCTGCTTTGACTTTATTGATGTGATAGAGTACATAGTACAAGATGATCTATCTCAAGATCGTATGATTGTGTTCTAAACCCTGAGGCTGGTAATCATGACTCTAAGACTAAACCCCTCGGCTTATATATGCACCGGGGTACCTAGGTTACACACATGGTGGGTTGTCTATGCGCCGGCTACAGAGCAATCCTTGAAGTGCATGCCAAGCCTTCGGAGGTTTCCATCTTGAGTACGCCTCGGTTTCATAGCGTCGGTAGTCCTTTCTTTAGTGACCGGCGGGCCATAAGCCTTGCCCATAGATGGCAGGCCATATAATTTAGTACCCCTTAGCCCCGCACACCATCAATCAGAGCGTTGATCTAGAAAAATAGATTTATCTTCAAGTAACACAATGTCTCCTTTTGTCTTAGAGACAATAATCAAATTGATACATTTTTTTGTTCGAAAGATATACAGTAACACAGATCCTCTGTTCATCTCAGAGAAGAAACGACATCATTTTTATTTTTGGTGGCAGTATACTTTTGTACTAGCATTTCTATAACAAAAAAAAAAGCTTTCGTACTAGCAGTGCCTCGGTGTCCAGTGTCCTCCTTGGCGACAAATCTCCGTGGCTGTTTGGTTTCTAGCCACATATTGTCACACTTTGTCATACCTCATCTTAGGCAAGTTTGATCAAATTAGGTGATTGTTTGGTTCTAGCCATACCTACGACAAGATTTTTTTTATTAACAGTGAACCCCACATGTTATAGACACAAAAAATATGACAAGATTCTCTTAGGCAAGCCAAATTGTGGCTAACAATTTAAACAACTCAAGTTAGGCAAATGTAACAAATGTGACAAAAATAATGTGACAACATAAGACAAACATAATCACAATCCAAACAGCCCCTCCATGCGGCCTCTTGTGACGATCAGCTCGTTCTCGCCGGCTACGACCAACCGGGATCACGACGCATGCAGTAGCCTGGTGGTCGGACCACCGATCGATCATCGCGGCGCCGTACCACATATGTCCGGACCCCGGAGTCCACTGTTCCGGGGTCAACCCGCATGGATTGCGTCGCCGTACCGCCTTGGGGCTTGGCGCCACCGATCCAAGATAGTCCAGCCGGTCTATGCTTGGCACCACACGTATCACGTACGTCCGGGCCTATGGGCGACCGCGCGCACCCGGCGTCTCGTCGTCGTTGCGGCTCGTGTCAGGTCCCCAATATGTTTAGGGCACAAGGTTGGTTGCTGCGACTTGACCGGGTTTCGGTGATATCAGGGACCATACCGCGTGATTCGCGACGCAATATTGGATCCAGAGCCTCGCTCGCGAACAGCGAGCTGCACCGAGGGAAGCGCTTGCACGTACCTGAACGTGGCGCCAACCGTTGCCTGTGATTTTCAGAGCAGCCCGTGGTTTTGATGCACTGGGTTGGACGACATGTTGAATGTCTGATTTTATTATCCACTGGCTGCAGCTCCGGCCTGTCTTTTATACGTACGTACGACTACAAGTTGTCTCGACAGATTCGATGTAGGAGTAGTCCCTCAGTTTCTCGAGAGCACTGCGATAAGTACTAAGTACTACGTACCCCTCAATCTCGAGACTGTTGATACTTCCTCCGTT
Source organism: Triticum urartu (assembly GCF_003073215.2). NCBI lineage: Eukaryota > Viridiplantae > Streptophyta > Magnoliopsida > Poales > Poaceae > Triticum > Triticum urartu. Next base: position 474,272,041 of record NC_053022.1, read on the forward strand.
TCAAAATTTTTGTCTTACATTTATCTAAATACAAATGTATTAAGTTATATTTTAGTATAAGATACGTTCGTATCTAGACTAATTTAAAATAAGAATTTTAGGACGGATTGAGTACAAGAGAAGTGGACTGTAACTGGGCAGCCCGAGTTTACTACCCGACCCGTGACAGTTGAGTGGTCGTACATACCACGATTACCTGCTTCTCCGTTTAAGGTTGTCTCTTTGTGGTTGTTTGGATGACGAGAATTAGACTAGAGATTTTGGAAAACGAGTTTTTAGAGATTTTTTAGGAAAACCGGTTTTCCCTACCTTTTTTGTTAAGATAAGCCTACACAATTTCTTGTTTGGATGGGCAAAACAGAAAACAGGATTACACAGTTCTTTGTTTCGGTCGTCTTTGCCTCACGCTCCTCCGGTGAGACCACGACGCATGGCTTCGCTCGTCGCGTCCCGCTCTTTTGCATGATGCATGGCGCACATGCTCTGCTGTTAAGCTGGCTAGGGGTGCTGCCGCTTGACAACGAATTCATAATGCTGTGATGTGATAGGATTGGCCTATGCGTACACGAGCATAAGGAGGCCTAAATGGAGCAGAACGATGGCTTCAACGTCCGCAATGAGAACTGAGAATGACAACAGTGAGAACGCTGGGCAAGAGTCTGAGCACCAAGCATATGCCATGGTGATGGGAGCCTTGCGGGGCTCGGCAGGTGTGCACGTAGCAGGAGGAAGCGGCAGAGGCAGCAACGCGGGTGCACGACTCAGGAACACGCTGGTATGTGGCAGTACGCTGGCAAAGTCATTGCCGAGCACCGCCAAGCTAGGCATGCACGCATAGTGATGTCGAGCATGGTCATGGCATAGTTGGACATGGCGAGCCAAGCAGAGGCCGAAGGGCATGGCGAGTCAAGCCTCAGCCAAGCCGAACGAGACGCCGCCGGCCATGGCGGCACTATCTGCTAGCGGAGCTCACCATGACGTGGACGTCAACTCCGGTCATTTCTTCAGTCCCTTGCCGTCCGGTACATCCTCTAGCGTCGCCTTGACGTTGACGCCGACCTCAACGTAGTAGTTGTCGCCGCCGACGGTGCCGGCAACGCCGAACTGCATCGGCGGCGAACGCCGCGGCCACCAGCATGGAGGGCGTGCGGGCATACAACTGACGGTGAACGTGGTGAAGACGATGAGCAGGACGCTCATCAAGACGCTGCTGAACCCGCCCATGCGGCTTGCCCCGAATAGACCATGGAGCGCGTATATAGATAATCGGTTTATAGAAAAACGTATATTAGTCGTTTTTCTATAAACTCACCTTTTCGGCTTTTGTAGAACTCAGTTTTCTATATGCATGATTTTGTTAGATAATCCAAACAGGTTTTTAGGTGGTTACAACCGAAACTATGTTTTAGGAGATCTGGTTTTCTATAACCACAGTTGAATGTCTGACAGGAATCACGGGCCAAACAAAAATATGTTGCTTAGGACAACACCCTCCTCGAATGCTCAAATCAAATAATCAACCCGTGGATCTGGATCATCCTTCATGTCTCACGTCCGTTATTCCCTTCTCGGAAAGAAGGGCAGATAGATAGCACGGCAATTTGTTTTGTTGTTGCCCGCCCTATGCGTTTCAACCGTTCGTTCGTTGCTCAATACAACCTCCGTCCTGATTTATTGGTTCGCTTTATATTATGTGTCAAACTTTGATTTCAAATTTAAAAGGTGCTTGGATCCAAAAAACTTATTTTAGTCTGACTAAAAATAATCTCTTTAAGAGGCTAAAGTTCCAAGCACCTCTGACTAAAAAGGAGCTAAAACTAGTCTTGAGGCTAAAAAATTTTAGTCAGGGTACCTCTACTAAATTGTGGATTAGTCCTCTCTCTCCTCATTTAACTTCTCTCCTTTAACACAAGTGAGTTCTGGATTGGAGGGTTTAGAGGATAATAAATGCTCATTAACTTGATTTTATTCTCTTTAGTATTTGGATCCAAGCATGGATGAGGCTACCAAGCTTTAGTCCCACTACTTTTTTTAGAACACCTTAAATTTAGCTAAAAAAATGCTAATACTTATATTATTTTTAATGACATGCATTAATATTTTTTTAGTTAAATCTCTAGTCAAAACTTAGCACAGAATGCGAAGAAACTAATAAAACAAGACGGAGGTAGTAATATTCAGCTTGTGATCGGAAAGGGCAGAACCGTCCATGCAACCTTTCGCAGTCAGGCGGTACATATCCAGAGTGATCTATTGCTAATCTCTGATTGGCGTCCCCTGTGTGGCAATAACGGACCGATGGGTCATTACGCAGGGGTCACCACAAGAAAGGGAAAACGAACGCATGTCGTGCCGGGCAGCCAGCGGATATGGTCTGGATGGAGTGGCCAGCGCATCCCGCCCGCAATCCAGTGGATCCGCCGTCGAGTGGGACGGTCGTGTCAGGACCCAGACTCGGGACAGCAACGTTCGATAGCAGCAGCCAGCAAGACGATGTCGATCGTGTCGCCGTCCGGTGGTGGAGCAAGCTGATTGCTGGATCTCCATGGTGAATGAGGATGAGGGAAATGTTTTGTTGGATCCGTTTTTCCTCCTGGGAGAGGGAAATGTGATGCCTCCCCGTCCCGTCCGACACGGACACGGTCTTTCTTCCCTTTATTTGCCTGCTATGGTGCGTGTCGCTTGTGTCATGCCCACGGGGTGCTGAATCGATGGGTGCCGACCAACACCGCCAGCACGCAGAACACCTCATATTTCTCTATTGATGACAAGTGGAATTCATACTAGAATGGAGCAAAACATTTGGCCTCCGGAAAAGATGCAGGGGAAATGAAATCCCAGTCACACTACTCCATGATTGCTAAGTTAGGAGCACCGTCCCGTCGTGCACATAAAAGAAAGAAGAAGCGGCTAGCTGGGTTTTGGCCGAATTTTGGTATCCGACCCAAACCAATCAATACAGGGGAAATGAAATTCGAGGCGCTATTATTTACGGAAACAAAAACAATACTCCCTTCGTTTCAAAATAGATGACTCAACTTTGTAATAATCTTAAGTCATTTAGTTTGGAAGGGAGGGAGTACATGTGAACCAAATCAATCAATACAGGGAAAAGGGGACTGAAAAGAGGAGCAGTGTTGTTTCACTCATATTGAGACGGTAGTGGCCAGTGGACCAATGATGAGGGTGCATACCCACCTGTCTGCCAAAAGACTCCGGAATCTCGTTCTCTCGCAACAGATTTGACTACTCGAGAGAAGGGGGGAACTGATAGGACATTCGCCGAGCTTGCATACTTATCAACGGCGTCTTCTAGATCTTTCGGAGCGACAAGTATTTCCGGACGGAGGCGGTACATAACAAGGTGTCTGTAGGGCCTTGCATGTGGGGCTAGGGAGAGATATTTTTTTTCCCGTATCATGAGAGCCTCTTTCATTCAAAGGATTATTATAGGAATCTTGATTCAGGTCTCTTGAAAAGGATGTTATCTTGTGACGTGGTGGAACAAATTATATGTCGAGTAAGATTTATTTTATGAGGGACAAGTAAATTTAATTGGACACGCCATTTTTAATTATGTGTTTTTCGTATTCCTGCATCTTCAGAATCCCGTGAAATAAAGAAGGCCCTAGAAAAAAAGGTAAAGGTTGTGGCCAAAATAATAATAATAATTATGTTTTTTTTGCAAATTTAAAACTTATGTTCTTCCATAAACTAGTAAAGAAAACACTATACATGACATGTGGATAGTCGGACCAAGATAACTAAAACATGCAAATAATACATTTTATTGACAATTTCAAGTGCATGCATTTTTGTTATATTCTTATATGTCTTAATATTTTGACTATAGCTGGCATCGGAAAAAACTTAAAATAGATGTAATTGTGCACACTTTAAGAGAACGCTGGTGTTTTTAAAAAGGAAATTATTACATTTACCATTTAAAATATTTCATAATATGAATTCCCATAAAGTTTTAGTGATGTGTACATACAAAAAGTGACTGCCACCTGTACATATCAGTGACCATGTCAAGGCCTAAAACACAATCTATTTACAAACCAAGGGTATTAGATTGAATATATGACAATCACAAGAAATTATTAGTATGAATGCACCAATCGGTGTACAAAAATTGCTCAAGAATATTACTTCTCGATATCATGCCTAGATCAAAGGCAAATACATCCACGTGTTTTTCTGTTAAGTAGGACTACTACATATCATGTATCAAAAATATCAGCAAGGACGGGAAAAAATCGCATGGACGCATGAAATATTTAGAGTAAATTCGAAAACAACAATTAAAATTAAAATTCTATAAGTAGAAGTAATTAAAGGATGGTAGAAAGGTATCAGCAACCCTTAGGTGGACACTTACAAAATGAGATTAATGATTCTAGACGACCCAAATCAAAAGTATCTCATCCAAGTCTTGCTTTTCAAATAGTTTAGGACCTGAAACTTCGATGAATTTGTAAGAAAAATGATGAAAATATTCCAATTTTTCAAACGTGTTCTTACAATAAAGAATCTTTCTACGAACTGGAGGCAAGAAAAATTAAAGAAGCGTGGAGCACCCTACAGTTTCTGACTAGGATCCGCACGCACGCACATGGGTGGTTGCGCGATCTTTCCACGCTTGTACTACTACAGTTATTAACGGAGGCCATGCTCCATTGCTCGCTCGACACGTGTGCCGGCGCCACGTTTTTCCCACACGTGCCGCGGACTTTTCCGCACAGTGCTCCCCCCCCACAACTGTCGGACTGATCCGGCCGGTGCTGGTAAAAGTTGATGAACCCGGTACTCCGATGCCCGCACAGCGCACCGAATCATGCCATGCCATGCCAGCCGGTCGATGCCGACGTTGACCCGTCAGCCCGGCCGGGCATTGGTTCGGCAATTCGGCACGTTGCGCCGGCCGGCGCTGCGGGGCTGCGGGCGATCGATGGACACAATCATGGCGCGCTCACGTCGCGCGCTGGTCCATCCCCGCCGGGGGCCCTGGCCGCCGGGCGCACGTCGATCGGGTGCGCTGTGCCGGTGCCATCGCCGGCCGTGGACACGGACGGACGGATGCACGGACCACCGCGGTGTCGCGGACGCGGTCGTCGGTGGTTAGGCCAACTCCACCGCGCGATCCCAAACGAACGTCCGTTTTGTCCGGATTCTGTCCGTTTGGATAGGGATTTGGGGCCGTGTCCGAGTCTGTCCTGGGATGCGGTGGCCGTACGTCCAGCACGCGACCGCACCCTTTTGCCCCATCTTTGCCGCGTCTATTTTTTTTAAAAAAGCGACGTTTCAAATGCCAAGCCCCAGTTCACTACCCCAGTTTATCACGTCGGCAACAAAGCCAGCGGCCTACACGACCATCGCCAGCATCCGCCAGCGGCTGGCAACACAGCCAGCCTCCAAAATGAATAGTTGTACTCGCCGGCAACACAGCCAGCGGCCGGCAACACAGCGGCCTTCAAAATGAATGTTTTTTCGCCGGCACACTGCCAGCGGCCCAGCGGGCGGGCGGCACCCATGCCAGCCTTCAAAAAGAACGGCCACACCGATCGGACGACCTAATTCAGGCCTTCGGCGTCGAGCATCTCCTTCTGCTTGGCCTCGAACCAGGCACTCGTCTTGTCGCTCATCTTCGACAAGTCCACGCTCATGATCACAAGAGCCACCTCCTTCGCTTTGGTGGCGGCATTGGTGGCCTCGATGTCGAGCTGCCTCTGCCTGGCTTTAACGTTGTCGGCCTCGATGTCGAGCTGCCTTTGCCGGGCGGCCTCTTCCATGTCGAACTGCCTTTGCCGGGCCGGTTCCTCCATGTCTATCTTCCTTTTCTTGGCCGCCTCCTCCATCTCAAGCTTCTTTCTTTGAAGGTCTAGGTATTGCTTCATTTGCTCGTCCTTACTTTGCCGCTTCTTCTCGTCCCTCACATCCTTTTGAGACATCATGCCATGCAAAGTGTCATGCAATGCCATAGATGAGGCATCACATATGTCATCAACCTTGGAGTTGGTCTTGCCCCTCGGCCTCTTCAACGCCTCGCCATCTCCACCTCCGGCGAATTTGGCCGTCTTCAGTCCTCTCTTTCTTTATAGTTCACGGTATTGGTCCTTAAACTTAGGGCAATTGTTGATGAGCGCCCAACAATGCGTAAGAGTGAATGGCTTGTCATTGTGCCGGGCCTTGAATGCCTCCAAAGATTGAAATGCCTACACCACATGATCAACAACAAGTGAACATGCAAACATATACACGGCCGAAGTCTCATGGCCGTAGCAACGGAAAGGGCAAGAAAGAGGAGAGCATACCATGTCCCCAACGCCGAGTCCACTCACGGGCCGTGCTTCAACGCTCTCAAATGCGGCGCAATACTTGTTGCACTCTTGTTGGATGAACAACCATCTTTTTTGAATCGAGCCGATGCCACGGTTGCTTGTAATTTGATAGGGCTCAAACATCTTCCTTTTATGAAATGTTTTGTGGACTCTCGTCCAAAAAACAATGCCCTTTTGTTGCGCGCCGGTCCTTGGATCTTGGCTAATCTCCATCCAAGCTTGGCAAATTAACTTGTCCTCATCTTGTGTATATGAACCCGTGCGAATGCTCTTCCGCTTCTTTTGTGCTTCCGCTCTTTGGGTGAGCTCGTCGATGAACAATGGCTCGCCACTAATATCAACATCATTGTCTTCATCTTCGTCTTCACCTTCGACATAGATGTCATCGTCTTCATGCCACGAATCACCATGGTCGTAGTCAGCACGGTCGTCGGCCTCTTCATCGGGCACATACTGGGCGCGACCATCCTGACTTTGGGTCTCCTCGGGGTCGTAGGCATGGCCATGCCCACCCTGGAAGATCACGTCCTCCATATACTGGTTGTAGAAGGGGTCGTCGACCGTTGCCGTTGAGGTTGGCATTCCGTCAAACAACACGCGGGGGGGGGGGGGGGGGGGGAGGGGGGGCATGGTACCCGTGAACGGTGCCCGCGCCTGCTTTCTTTGCATCTCGACGGACGGCCGCCCGCCGTTGCTGGACTCAGGCGTGACGTTGAGGTCGACAGTGGCGGAGCCAGCTATCTGGCAAGGCCTGGCAGCTGCCACACCTAAATTTCAACCAAAGGTACTGGTACACCTACGTGCTGGATATGGACCTGGTACTACAAGTACGTAGCTGGTGGGGATGATGTAAAACTCCGCCGAACAGAGCACGACTACACGCAGGATAATAGAATATGGTACTTAAATTTGGATTTTAGTTGTATTTGCGAAACACAAAGTATTTATACATCTAATATTCTAGGCAGTTTTTGGTCAGTTGCATTTTACATGCTTTTCTCCTTCATAAGCTTGGCCACACCTGAAAATTATTTCTGCATTCGCCACTGGAGGTCGATGACGGTCGCGGGGCGTGGTGTGGATGGCGCGAACAAGCCCACGTCCGGCGACGCCGAGAAACGGGTCTGGCCGTCGTGCCTTGGCGGAGGAAAGCCGGGCGACATGGGCGCGACGCGCGATGTCGGCGACTGGCAGTGCGTAGGCCGGGCGACCGACGAGCCTGTGCTCACCGGGCCGACAGCCGCTGCATGCAACCCCGCCGGACGGCCCATGCCAAACATGAGGATGGCGTGCGCTTTGTTGACGAGGTCCTCCTTCTCGTCGGCAGCGGCCTTTCGCCGCGTGGCCTCCAGCTCCTCGCGCTGGGCGGCGAACTTGGTCGCGGCGACATTGACCTTGACGGCTGCTCTCCGTTCCCTCCTCTTCGTCGAATCCGCGTCCAACTTGGCGATCTCCTCCGGCGTGCACTCCGACCACGGCTTCCTTGGCGCATTCTTCTTCACCTTTGCGGTCGGGTCGACGGCCAGGCCGCCGGAACTCGGCGGGGCGTCGGCCATGGACGGGGGAGAGAGGAGGCGGCGGAAGGGCCGTGTGAGGGTTTGGGGAAAATGGCGCCAAATGGGTGTGGGAGGGTTTTGGTTTCTCCCACCGACAGGCGGGCTACGGAAGGACAAGCGCGCGCGTCCCGCCCGTTCGCGCGCTGTCTGTTTCACCCCAAAACCGGCGCAAACTTGGACCGGGGATGGGTCGAAAGCGGACACAAAACGGACAAAAATCCGTTTACGCCCGCGCGCTGGGCCGTCTCGTTTGTTTTTTTTACTCCAAATAGATGGGGACGGATAAGATAGGGTCGCGTGGTGGAGTTGGCCTTACGTGCGTAGGCGCGGCATGGAGGGCTCCTCGGTCGGCCGGCCCGTCGTGCGGGCAACGTGCGCGTGTGCGGGTGTGCGGGAGGGCGTGTGGGCCGCGCCCGGCGGTGGCGAGGGGATGGAACGGGGATAGAGGAGCCAGGGTGGCAGGCTTTGGCCTCGGGCTGTCTCGCCGCGATCCGCTACGCTCGGCGAGACGGTGACGGTGATGGATGTGCGGGCGAGCTGATTGATCGGGGCCTTTTCATGCAGGTGGCGTTACGTCCGTCCCGGGTACATGCTGGATGGATGGACGGATGGAACTTACTTTACTTGCAGCAGCGCGGTCGGCTTTGATTCGATCGTCCTTCGCGCACGAGAATCACACCGTGCGAGCAGGAGGAAACTACGCGGCAGGAAGCTTCCCGCCAAGAGGAGTGCATCAAAATATCATGTCATAACCTGTGTCTCGTACCACTTGAGACTTGTCAGCGCCTCCTTCCCATCCGGAGATGAGAAACCGCGCAGCTAGTTGTAGGTGCATTCCGTCGTGTGCTTTTCTCACATGGGAATATTTTCGTCAAGACATGCAATAAATCATATAGGTTGAGCTTCTGAAGAAGTTATAAGAAATGTGATCATCTGTGAACCTACATACATACACAGATAATCGGGCGTAAAAAAACACATACAAATTATTCGGGTTCCGTTTATATGCGCTTCTTGTGTGATTCTCACTTGCATATACAATTGGGGTAGTCTGTCATGTAAAAAAGGGAAATTTTGCTTCGCCCTCTCTACTGCCAGCGCGATGAAACGCTCGAGCACCTCTTGCTTAGATGTGTTTTCGCCCGAGAGGTGTCGCCTGAGGTGCTAAGGTGGATCGGAATTCACCAGATTGTCCCCTCCACGGTTCCATCGATGACTCAACCATGCAGTGGTGGACCTCTCTACAACACATTGTCCCCTGAAGTTACAGAAGGGCATGAACTCGGTGATCCTATGCACTCCACGCTTCATATGGCTTGAGAGAAACAGAAAGGTGTTCAAGAACGCCCCCTCCTCCTTTGGAGTGGTGTTCGAGAAAATCAAGAACCATTGTCATGAGTGGCGGAAGGGTAACACTAGTCTAAAACGAGTAGCACCATAGTTCTTCCCGTGGACCTGTTTGAGATGGAGCCTTTCCATGGCGCTTAGAGACAATCTTGTAAATGAACCTTGCTTTCTATCTTAATATATAAGCACATGGCTCTCGAGTGTTCTTATTTTATTTTTAAAAATTTAAACAAATAAATGACCACACGATCTCTAGATTCGGTTTCAATTTCACTAAAGTACTCCTCACATCGATACCCACGTTGGTGCTTAATCTCTTCTCAGTCATTTTCTTTTGAATATCTCCCCTAGGATATTTATAATAAACTAATTTTCTATGGAGCATGGATAGTAAGATAAATACTTTTATTGGCTATAACTTTTTTTACAAGGTTCCAATCGTGTATCTGTCCATCTAATATAACATGTCTTACATTAGATTAGTATAGTTTAACTAATATTGACATATGGACTTATAAATAATTTTCTAGCCATATTTCTTAAGTGCAATTATAATGATTAGATGCGCAGATCTCCCGGTTATGATTTGTTTTAGTTGTAGTTATGCAGTGTTTAGGTACGGTTATATAGACCCAATGATTATTATCTGTTTATGTATAATTATGAAGATCTAGTGTATTTGGTTTGTTTATAGACAATGATATATCTAACCAGTACAATCTATTTGTGTATGATTATGTGCACAACAATTGTTATTTACTAATAAAAGATGGTCTACCAAGTGAACGATCGAGTGTTTTGTTCTTTTTAGAATGTGTATAACATTTCTGAATAATTTTATCTTTCATATCATGCTTTGATATATAATATATATGAAACTACCGGTAATAGTTTCATCAATCCATATATTTAAATTGTGGAATTTCTTCTGTAAAAAACAAAAAAAAAGCTCCATTTTTATGACAAGTGTATTTGTTTACGAGAGAACTCGTATATTTTTCTCATATTATATAGACACTTATTTGTGCATTGATAAATTTGTGTTTTTAACATGTCAGGTTTCCAAACCAAAAAACCACATGCATGCTTCAATGATTTATTATGGGCACTACACAAGATTTTTTTTAGGGAGAAGCCGCATGCAAGTTCAGAGCACCGACGCCATATGTGGAGTTTTCCACTATTTAGGAGAAAGAAAATTTATTTCACACATGTTTTTGCCATGTGCTAGATTTACATTGAATTCTGATTTAGGAAAGACACTCACCTTTGTCATTATTTTTTTCATTCCCCCCATGCCTGGAGACGGTGTCAGTCCACATGTGCGTACAATTTCTTATTTATGTACAACAACTTGATTCCCACAATTTTGAATTGTTCATCTGTCCGCCACTAACTATGGTGTAGGAGATCCAGCCGGTATGGAGTCATGATCACACTTCCATGGCCGATGAAGCTGAACTTATTTTTTGGCCGGCGAGGCCGAACACTTCTTATTTCATCCTACATTTTCAGCTCACGACATATAAGGCCAGAAAAATACATATTGTTGGCCGGCCTGCATTTTGACACATTGCTGTTTGCATTATCTATGTGCATTTGGAGAACATAGTATATAGACTTCAAGATTGACCATCAACAAAATTTAATATGATGTTTTCAGCGAGGCTCATTCTATATGTAATTAACGAGATTGTATTATGGACTCTAGAAACTCGTACCGCAAAATTGCAAATTTCAGTCAGACTCAATGCCAATGTGATGCATTGATGCGGAACATATTCACTATTATTCTCGGAAAGAATGGGTTAATATAGTTTTTTCTATTTTGTGTTTTCATTTACTTATGTTGTATACAAGCATATACTAACACATCGATATATTTTATGTATCACACTAATAGCAAAGTCCCTAGACCGTTGTGTGTGTGTGTGTGCACGCGCATGTTTTCATAAGACCACATAAAATCTGGAAAACACGTATTTTTTATAGTACTCTGAATTGTGGACAATTACGTTTAAAGAAAACCTCAAGGGGAGATACCTCAATAATTCTAATAATAAAATTTAGTTAACTAAAATTATGATTTTTTAAAAAATTCTTTCTTCTTAAAAAACTTGAATTTTGGAAAATCTTTTTTTTTGCTTTTTCCTACATTGTTTGGATGATGTTGAGGTGGCGTGGAAGGCACATAAGCACCACATCGCCTTAACCATTTTTGGAATTATCAAAATCACTTTCGAATGATCGGAGGAGGGTATTCTATCTGTTTACTGGAATCACGCGAGCTCGGATAAATACAATGTTTTGGGGCAACCTAGGCTTTGAGACATTCATATTTTGTATTATGCACATTTATAGAATAGGGTACATAGACTTCAAGATAACCACTTAGGTTTCCATGAAACTCATTATTGTATATATTTAAGTAGGGGTGGAAACGGATCGGATGCGGATCGGATAGTGCTCTTACCACTTCCATTTTCATATTTTCAAAACGAATACGAATCCGAATACGGATGTTATCGGATACGGATGCGGCTCGGATATTATTCGAATACGGATACGTATTGGATATTTTCTTGATTCAGAACGGATACGAATAATATCAACATATTGCTTAAGTAAATTAGTCGATAGCTATGTGACCTAAAATAATCAACTTGTGACATACAATAAGTCAATGATAAATAGGTTTATGAATAAATACTATTGTAATGCATAATAATTTATAAGTTTAATCATATAAAGAGTAAAATTTGACCACTTATTTGGCTTTTATGTTGGATAATTGGAATATTGGGCCTAGAATTTTAAAAATTACCCCCCATAATCTTATTCGGATACGGATATATCCACTTCCATATCCATATTTGTGTCAAAATCTCCTACCATATTTTATTTTTTATTTGTGTAATAAATTCGGATACGGATAATTTCCATTTCCATTTTGGTTCGGATGCGGATGTTTCGGATACGAATAGGCATTTTCTCGAATACGAATATCGGATATTTCGGATTATCCGCTACCACTTTCCACCCCTATATTTAAGTAAGGAGATTGTCTTATGAGACTCCAGGAACTTGAAACCACACAGTCGCAGATTTGGACATAATGGTGCAATGTGATGCATTCACCTAGACAAATATAGTTCACTATAGTTCTCGAAAAAAATAACAAATATAGAGTTATTTGATTTATGTTTTGGTTCTTTATTATTCTCTATACAAAAGTATATTGGCACGCCTGTATATTTTATCTGTCACACACTATTAGCAAAATCACTTTCCTACATTGTTTGGATGATGTTGAGGTGGCGTGGAAGGCACATAAGCACCACATCGCCTTAACCATTTTTGGAATTATCAAAATCACTTTCGAATGATCTGAGGAGGGTATTCTATCTGTTTACTGGAATCACGTGAGCTCGGATAAATACAATGTTTTGGGGCAACCTAGGCTTTGAGACATTCATATTTTGTATTATGCACATTTATAGAATAGGGTACATAGACTTCAAGATAACCACTTAGGTTTCCATGGAACTCATTATTGTATATATTTAAGTAAGGAGATTGTCTTATGAGACTCCAGGAACTTGAAACCACACAGTCGCAGATTTGGACATAATGGTGCAATGTGATGCATTCACCTAGACAAATATAGTTCACTATAGTTCTCGAAAAAATAACAAATATAGAGTTATTTGATTTATGTTTTGGTTCTTTATTATTCTCTATACAAAAGTATATTGGCACGCCTGTATATTTTATCTGTCACACACTATTAGCAAAATCCGTAGACCAGTTTTTTCTTCATAAAACCACATGAACTTTTAGAAACACGTATGATGTGAAAGTACTCTGGATTGTTTATAGGAGTACATCTAACAAAAATTTCAATGGAAGAACAATTATTATATCCCTTAGTGTATATGAAATCGAATTTATTTAACCAAAGTTCTGATATTTTGAAATTCATATTGTCTTGGAAGACTTCAATTTTAGAATATCCATTTTGGGTTATTTTTCTGCATTGGTTGGATGATGATGAGGTTGTGTGGAAGACAAGTAAGCACCACATCACCTAAACCATATTCAATTTTGTTTTTCTTCCTCTAAAATGAAGGCCTTGACCTCCAAAACGGATTTGCTATTTCTCTGTGCCTGAAATTTCTTCTCCCGTCAGTCACCTTTTCTCTTCTTCCTTCCTTCTCCTTCTTCCTTCCCTCTTGACCAGATCTTGTCGGAGAAGAACTAGTCCCACCATCTATCTTAGTTTGAAGTAATGGCCCCATTATCTATCTTAGGGGTGGGAGCTAGGGGGTTGTCGGAGGTTTTCATGGGTGGTGCCGGGCTCAGAGGGATGGTCGGGGCTGCGACCAGCAACGACGGTGGGAGGAGGTCGAGGGGAGGACGGGGCGGTGAAGCGGTGCGCGGTAGCGCCAACCGGCCGCGGGTGGTGGAGGCCGGCGGTTAGGGCGGGGTAGGCTTGGGGGTCGGGAGGGGAAAGAAGGAATGGAGGTTGAAGATGAAGTGAATCTGTTTTGAACCGTTGGATTATGATCTAGCAGTTCCTGTATAAGTGACTGATGGATGGATGAAAACATTTCAGGTACGTGACGTACAGTCGGTCCGGTATATAAAACGCCGCGGGCGCAGCCACAACGCCAAACGCGCACGCACACGCACACACTACCATAAAAGCAGAGCCGAGCGCACGCGCGCGAAAGGAGCTCGGGAAAGCCCCGATCGATGTTCTTCCTCATGGTCGCGGGCGCGGGCGCGGGTTCGACCACGTGTCACGTCGCGGCGCACGCCCTGGCGAGCCCGGTGGCCGCCGTCTTCTTCGCCTCGGCCGTGTGCACGCTGGCCCTCGCCGTGCTCCTGGGCTCCATGCGGCTGCGGCCGCCGTGGTGGTGCGCGTGCGCGGTGTGCGAGGCCTACCTGACGGCGTCGTGGACGGGCGAGTTCGACAACCTCTGCGACTGGTTCGCCCACCTGCTGCGCCGCGAGCCCGGGCGGACCGTGCACGTGCACGTCCTCGGCAACGTGCTCACCGCCAACCCGGCCACCGTCGAGCACATGCTCCGCGGCCGGTTCGACAACTACCCCAAGGGCGCGCCCTTCTCCGCCATCCTCGCCGACTTCCTCGGCCGCGGCATATTCAACGTCGACGGCGACTCCTGGCTCTTCCAGCGCAAGCTCGCCGCCGCCGAGCTCGCGTCCCCGGCGATCCGCGCCTTCACGGCCAGCGTCGTTGCCTCCGAGCTGAGGTGCCGCCTCATTCCTCTGCTCCACTCTGCTTCCGCTGAACAGGGTGGCCAGGAGAAGCTGCTCGACCTGCAGGACGTGTTCCGCCGCTTCGCTTTCGACTGCATATGCAAGATCTCCTTCGGCCTCGACCCCGGCTGCCTCGAGCTGTCCCTGCCTATGTCGGCGTTCGCCGACGCTTTCGACACGGCGTCGATGCTCTCGGCGCGGCGAGCGACGGCGCCCATGCACGTGGTCTGGAAGCTTAAGCGGTTGCTCAACATAGGGGATGAGCGGGAGCTCCGCGACGCGATCGGCCTCGTCGACGATCTTGCCGCCGAGGTCATCCGGCAGCGCCGCAAGCTCGGCTCCGCTACTGCCTCGGGCGACGACCTCCTGTCGCGCTTCATGGGCTCCATCAACGACGACAAGTACCTCCGCGACATCGTCGTGAGCTTCCTGCTGGCCGGGCGCGACACCGTCGCCTCTGCTCTCACCGCCTTCTTCCTGCTCCTCTCCGACCACCCCCACGTCGCCGACGCGATCCGGGACGAGGTCTCCCGCGTCACCGCCGGAGGGAGAGACGTCGACGACCACCCCGCGATCGCCTCCTCCGAGAATCTCAAGGACATGCACTACGTGCACGCGGCCCTGTACGAGTGCATGCGGCTGTTCCCGCCGGTGCAGTTCGACTCCAAGTTCGCGGCCGGGGAGGACACGCTCCCGGACGGCACGCCCGTGGCCAAGGGCACCCGGGTGACCTACCACGCGTACGCCATGGGGCGGATGGAGTCCGTGTGGGGGCCCGACTGCGCCGAGTTCCGGCCGGAGAGGTGGCTCCGGGACAGCCAGTTCGTGCCGGAGAGCCCGTACCGGTACCCGGTGTTCCAGGGCGGCGTGCGCGTCTGCATTGGCAAGGAGCTGGCCATCATGGAGATGAAGGCCGCCATCGTGGCCGTGGTCCAGGGCTTCGACATCGAGACGGTGGGGCGGAGCTCGCGGCGGCCCAAGTTCGCGCCGGGGCTCACCGCCACGTTCGCCGGGGGGGTGCCGGTCAAAGTGCGCCGGCGAGCACGTGCGCGCGGCTAGGTTTATACAGTAACTTTTTTTTTTACTTAGTCAAAACGTCGCCGTCAGCCGCACGGGATGGATGGATCTATTCGTTTCATCTTTGCTTTGCGACCGCACATCGGATGTGATCGGGCGCACGCAAACTTGTTGTAATCCACTCCTGCTCGAGAGTCAATGGCAGCACCCAGCTTGGTGAGTGCGCTGGAAGGAATGAGTACCATCGTAAGAGCGGATTAGGCTAAAGCTAAGTGACCTTTCCTCGGGTGCGACTTGGGCCAACGGTGCAGCCGCCGGAGATCTTTCCAAGTTCAACGCACAAGTTCGTGCCCCAACCTCCGATGCCATTATTGATGACAGATTTCCCATCCGATGCAAAGTTAGAGAACAGATGTTCTTCAGCGTGGATTTTCTAGTTATGGACAGCATCGATTCAATTATTGAGAGGTGGTCGGCCATTGATTGAATGAATTGCAGTGTACTATTGTTGTTCGATTATGCAGAGGAAGAGAATTGTGCGTTGCCAGAGGATAAACAATGTGTGTGATTGAGATGATAAACTTTTGGGATTTGCTAATCCTCATCTAGATGAGAACTAACAAAGTCTCATTTAACTCTTACATTATTGGATTAATCTTATTAAATAAAAAAGACATGCCTCGGTAATTCAATCTATTTTAGGGTTAGGGTAAACTCTCCCCTTCTTGAGTTCGGTTTTCGATCCTCCTTGAGTTCGTCCATCTGGATGTAGTTGACGGAGCTCCGGTATAGATTCATGTCATCTTTCTGGAGCAGTGAGGTTAGAGTTTCTCGTCGTGTGACGACGTTTAGTGTCAGGTGGTTCAGATTTATTCGAGGGTTCAACGACGATGACTGCGGCTCCAGTACGCTGGTCCTAGGGGCATGTCCACAAACACTTTCCATCTGTCATCGACAAGGTCAACCCGGCTTCGATAGAGGAACGGCGACAGCGACGCATCGGCGGCTCGTTCTGGCAGTATTAATGGTTCTTCGGTGGTCTCGGAATATCGATGTAGTTTTATTATAGTTAAGATGCTTTGTACCTATGATATATGATAGTAGATGTTGATCTTTTTAAATGAAAGATGAGAATTAGCAAATCCAGGAAAAGAAAATTGAGAAACTCATTTCAGCACAAGGATAAGTACGTGCTACTACGATGAGACTCGAGTGGAAGGGGGGGCAATGCACATGTGCCGGGGGCCTCGTGCGACTGCAACTGTTGGATCGGATCCTACCTTTCCAAGTGCCATGCACGAGACCGTTCTTCCGGACGCCTTGCCAACGAATCGCTGCTGTGCGATGGCCACGCATGTGCTGCAGTCGTCTGCCAATCCATTCATTTATCATCCCCCGGCCCCCCAACGTTTCGCTTCTCATGCAGACAGACACGGGCGAGGTGGGGAGCACGTTTTGTTTGGTAGGGAAGGGGAGGGTATACAGTCGTGGGAGTACTACTGTAGTTCATATTCGTCACATGTGTTCGGTATCACATTCGCGTACGTACGACCGTCCAGCTGCGGTTGTCCCTGCCAATCAATGCTCAAAATTAGATGGAAATGGGTGTTTTTTATGTAAAAGAATGGTTATTCCCTCCCTTAACCTTTTACTTGTCTCATTTTTACCACTTTTTTTTATAGAAAAAACACGCAAGAGCATTCCGTGCCTCCTGTATTAAGACAGAAGGGAATATTTTTTTAAGAAAAGACATAAGGGAATATACACTACAAAGTTTATGTAGCTCCGATCACATGTGATCCGCCACAATCCATCCTTGCAACCGTTCACAAGCCTCTAGATCTCGCTAGTTTCCACATCGCAAATTCGAAGTACGCGAGATACAAAATCAAAATATTTTTTGATTGCCATCATTGTCTGCCCTACCAAATTTCTCGAAATGGCCAAAACATTGGTCCTTGTTTGGCCGATTTCCAATTCTTTTATGACAATGCTCCTTTAGCAACTCTAGTTTATTTTCTCTAGCCAAATTTGGTTGACTCACGGTCAAGCAAAACGCCGACCTAATAATTTTGCCTATACTCAAATTTTTGGTAGGGTAAACTCGGGCAAGAATAAAAAAAATGTTATGTCTTCGACCATGTCAACGCTGCTTTCTTGCTACGAAGTGCCACCATCTACCCGACACACTTTCTTTCCCTTTTTCCTCCCCACCGACTGTCGGGACTAACAAAGCTTCTCTTCCCACATCTAGTGTGGCGTCCAACAACCTTCAGGAGCAGATGCATGACCACCTTCATGCGTATGTTGTGTAGCACCTTTCCGTCATGGGGCTAGGGTTTTGCCATCTAGTTGCGGCACGAGCATCGTCGTGGTTTCCGCACATGCCACCTATGGCTTACATGTCAAAAAGGCGCGATCAAGTTCGCCAAAGACATTGTCGCACCTTCTCATGGCTGCGAGATGATATAGGGTAGTTGCTCATTGTTTATCTTTAGTTCCAAGTTGAAAATTGGTGTACATACTATTCAATATGAATATCGAGTTGATATTGGTTGAGAAATCGGTTCTGTAGGTAGAATATTGGATGTTATGAGTAAAAATATGATTATATTGTGTTGAAGTTTAATCTAGGCGGGTTAAGTTGACTTCTTTTATGGGTAGAATGTCAATTTATATTAGGTTGGAGGTTGGAATTCCATTTCACATGAGATGAAACTAGCAAATGCTATGTTTGTAGTTGATTTTTTTTCTAGCTTGAAAGTAGCTTATGTTTTGGTTCAAAGTTAATTTTTTTTCTAGCTTGAAAGTTGCTTATGTTTTGGTTCAAAGTTGATTTTTAATATATAATTTCACCCCCCCTCCTTTGGCTTTATCAACGGTGACGTCATTGCGAAAGAAGTTTGTGTGCGCCCGCATTTTAAGGGTTGCTGCGGTGTGGTGATTGGTGAAGAAACTCACCCATGCACTAACAAAGAGAAGACCTATGCATAACTTATGGCTAATTACAAGTATAGTTTAAAAAAGCGGACGAAATAACCAGAACAAGTTATCCTTGTGGGTTTTAAAGTGCAGCGGACCACTCGAGCAATCGAACCGGTCGAACCGGCCGTTTTTTGGAAAACCAATGAACCGGGCGGTTCATAGAAAACCGGTCGGTTCGATGTAGTTTCCAAAAAATCCCCTCAATCAACTCGTTTTCATCCAACAGGCTGGGGATAGAATCAGAAAAGGAAGAAACCCCCTCTTTTAGTAGGGGCCCAGCCATTTTACGAACATTTTCTCTCGATTTTATCTATGGACAAACCCTATTGGGCGTCGACGCCCCCTCCGACGCAACCCTTGCTTGGCACCATGGCGTGGCGACGCCACTTCCCCCTTGCCGCTCCGCGAGGCAGCACCAGGCCACCAGCCCACGCTGCCACTTCCACGTCCCGCCATCCGCACCACCCCTATTCCGGTTGGGGAGAGGGGCTGTCGCCACCTGGTTAGACTGGTCCGTACAATTTTGATCTCCCTCCGCTCCAGTTAAATCGACCAGGCTTCCCTCCGGTTGCCTCCCTTCATTCTAGACTCCAGACCAGGAGCAGCCGAGCAGGATGACCAAGACACTCGACGGTCACCTCTGATTACACATTTTTTTATCTATTAGTTGGTGTATATATTGATAAAAAATATGTATTTTTTTATTGCTTAGAAAATCGAATCAAACCGGCGGTCCGACCAATAAAAACCTGAACCGCCAGCTTCGCCGGTTCGGTTTTTTAAACTATGATTACAAGTCCGTCAGAGATAAAGTGGCCGGTTGCTCGACACGTAAGTGCTATATATACAGAGTAATGAGCTCAGTCTGATAAGTATAAAAAACATTCTCTCTTTTAATTTGCTTTCTCTGAGGGAAAGAGGGAATCTTTCATAGATCCGGCGGTTTTCTTTAGTATTCCCTCCAGGGTCAGATTGCTTCATTTGTTTACTCTGGCGGCGCTGTTGGACTAATGATAACGAAAACGGACAAGGCTACATACAGGTTGTACGCACGACCGCGAGATGCCATCTTCCACGAGCAATATAGAAGGTGATTAACAATGGCCAAGCACACGGCGCATGCTCCCCTTCACAAGATTCGCTCGCGCTGGGTTTCTTAAACCATTTCCGTTTCCGATGCAAGCTAAGGCAAACACACGCCCGGGATAAACAAAACAGAGCGGCAGTACAGCGAAGCAACGGTGCCATGGACCATGGTGGTGCTGGTGTGATTTGCCACATGCCCGAAAAATCCTTTTCGGGGCGCGCCGGGCCGGTGGCGCGCGACGTGAGCCGGAGACGCGACCTCCGTGCGAGACACGACGGCTCGGCGCGTCGGGTCGGCCCGTCGCGTCCACACCAGAATCTGGGCCGGCAGGTCGGCAGGCAGGAGTAGACAGGCGAGCTCACTGCTCACGGGCGTGATATCCAGTGGCCACGTAGCGGCGGCGCCCACCTCGTGTTGCAGTTGCAGTTGCAGCGGCGGTGGTGGTGGGGCTCTCCGGCGGGCCGTCGCATGCGTGCGTCGTCGTGCACTGCGTAGCCCATGTGGGCGCGTAACGTAGCTCGTTGGGCGCACGCGCGCGCGGCGGAAAGCGGCCAATAGCGGCGCCGCGGGCACGAGGCGCGGCCGGGAAACGACGCGCGGTGCCATCAGTGTGGCCTGGCCCGGGCCTCCTCACGCGCCGCTTTGGTCGTTGGCGGTCGTGGCGCCGTGCGGGCCGGGGGATCGACCGGGCCGACAGAAGCCGGAAGCCGTCGGTCTCCAGGGCAAAAGTACTGTCGCCATGGAGTGTTGCAACGTTGACAGGGTAAGGGTATCTCCAGTCGCGTCTCCAACAGGCCCTTCTTAAATGATTTTGTCGTGCCGGCGTTAAAAAAACGGCCCAGTCACGTCCTCAGAAGCCCGTTTTTCGCCGGCTCGGACCAAAACTAGTGCCGGCGCACCCAGGCCGAACTCGGCGCTCTGGGAGGCGCTTGGGGAGCCGGCACAAGCGAAAAAGGCGTGTGGGTCCGCCCTGGCGGCGACCCGAGGGCCTTTTCCCGCCGTTTCTTGACGCTTTTCCCTCGCATCTCTCCCACTCGCTCGTCTTCCTCCCGCCATTTCCTCCCTTTCTCCCGCCAAACCCCCTCCCGCTCGCCTTCCAGTCGCCGCCATGCCGCCGAAGAAGTACGCCATGCCGCGCGCGGCGGCAACCGCGACTGGCACCGTGACCTAGCCGAAGCAGAGGAAGCCGAGGGCGCCGCCATCGAAGCCACCAGGCCTGTCGAACGCTGAGTGGAGGGTGGAAGTTCAGCGGCGCGACGCAGTCATCGCCGACCGGCGAAACAGGGCCATTGCCAAAAAGGCCCGCGACAACGCGGCGCGCGCGGCGGCGTCTTCCTCTGTCGACCAGGCGGGGATGATGAATCCACCTGTCGTCAGCCACGCCCAGTATGCGCCCTGAGGACAGCAAGGCGTCGAATTTCCATGGGGTTCGTCGTCGCCCGGCTACGCCGACGGCGACGCGCACGGTGGGTTCAACCCAAACGTGACCTTCCCCCATGGCCACCCCGCGACGCGCACACCCTCGCCCGCCTTCGTCGGCATGCAATACCCTCCATACAACTACTCGCCGCCCGCCGACTACGCGTCCACACCGACGCCCCATCTCCGCCGTGGACCGCTGCCCTTCTCGCACCTCGGCGACACCGATGACATAGGAGCCGACATGGACGACATCATCGCGACAGGATCGACCGCGGCCGCCGCGTCTTCCGGGTTCGCCACCCAGGACGAGGTAGTGGATCTCAGCGGCGACATGGAGGCCGAGCTCGGCTACGTCTACGGCGAGGACGCGCACGAAGCGCAGGAACCCGAGGAGGAGGACGAGGAGGAGGAGGAGGAGGAGCCGGCTCCTGTTCCGACGAAGGGGCGGGCGGCTAGGTCAGGCGAACCGCGCATCAAGTCGACGTCCAAGGAGGAGGAATGCCTCGCCGAAGCATGGAAAGTCGTCTGCCTCGACCCGACCACCAGCGCGAACCAGAGCTTGGAGACGTACTGGGACCGCATCAAGGCCGAGTTCGACGAGCGGAAACTCGTCGATCCGTACTTCATAGGCGTCTACATGCAGCGCCGCTCCAAGGCGATGGCGAACCATTGGGGCCATATCCAGTTGGCGTGCAACAAATGGCATGGAATCGTCGAGGAGGTCGCGGCTCGCCCGGAGAGCGGCGCCAGCGTTGAGAATCAGGTACGCACGCCGTTCGCCCGCATCTCTTCGTCGTCTACGCCCGCCGCCCGCCAATTGTTTGTTCCTCCGCGCAGCTGCTGCGTATGTTCATCATGTATCGGCGCGACAACCAAGACGCCGACTTCAAACACCTCCACGTCTACAAGCGCATTGACAAGTGCGAGAAGTGGGCGGAAGTCCACGTGCCCTCGACAAGGCCAAGGAGACATACAAGCCGGACGCGACGACTCCGGGCGCGTCAGAGGGGCGGCCGAACGGCCACAAATTGGCAAAGAAGGGGAAAAACGCCGACGCGGCAACCGCATGAGTGCAGGAGTCCATCGAGCATTGCCTCACCGACGCCCAGGCCCGGACCGTCCTACATGAAGAGAAGACCGAGGCACGGTGGTCGTCGCTGATGAAGAACAACGCCATCAAGCTCGACCTGCTCCGGACGAACGTCGCCGCGAAGAAGAGGAACACCGACATGGCTTTTCTGATGGGTGGGGCGGACATGCTCCAGAGCGACGACGAGCAGCTCAGGGCGTGGTACATGGCGGAGCGCAGCCTCATCCTGAACCAGATGCAGACGTCAACGCCGACGACGCAAGCTCCCGCGCCCACGACCACACGGACGCCAAGCCCGAACGACGCTTCTACATCGCCGCCCAGCAGTGCCGAAGCCGTGCCCACACAGCCCAGCACCGAAGCAGCTCCGACACCGCCGAGCCCGCGCACGCCGACTCCGCCAACGCCTGGAGCCGACCCCGCCGAGTGAATCATTGCGCACGCGAACTTGCGGCGTGCTTGTCTTTTGTAACGCCAGACTACGTCCGATCGCCGGATTTGTGGCGTCTTTTGAAAGCGGAAACGACAAGTTTAAATTTCCCGCATTCTGAAACCGGCGTTTGGGGGCGTGACTGGGAGCTAGGTCGCCCCCAGGGACCGAACTAGTGCCGGCACGTACCAGGCCGCTCTATTTAGGCGCCCTGTGGGGCCGAATGGTTGGAGATGCCCTAAACACTCCAATGCATCAAATTCTTGTCAATTCGGAGGCCTCGATCGGGCCCGTGCAAAAGAAGAACTTTCAAACTGGGGTGCCGTCTGACCGGATTAGCCGAATGGAGAGGGAGGTTGGGTTGGGGTGGCCACTCCAGCGACCGGTCGGCGGCACATGATTAGATCGGAATGGTAGTGGTTTAAGTGGCAGCGTCTCTCTCTTTGGCTTGCCCGTGGGACGTGATCATAGCCTGATGTAATCATGGTTTGGCGAGCGTGCGTTCTGTACCGCGCCATCATGCGGTCTATTAGCTGGTTACGCTTTCTCTCTCAAACATGTGTTTCTATTCCGTTTTGTTAAGGTCGTCAAACCATGAGCCATTATACTTAAAATCAAAGTTTCTTTAAATGGGTATTTAACCAAAAACTAGCACAGTGCGTGTATGTGTCCCGGAAAACTACAAGCTCCCCCCATCTACCACTTTTGTGCTAAAGACAACCACTTGTTGGTAGTGACCGTTTTGACCGGTTTAACCCAATTATTATGACAGGGATGGCCCACTCGTATGCACCGATGTGGCACAACAGTCGACCTTGTTAGCTTTGACCGTTACACTGGCTGTTTTGACATGTGGAACCCGCCTATCAGATTCTATAAAAAAGGGGAAACGTTTAAAGCCGGTGCACCGGCTGAAAATTCCACCGGTCTCTCCATCACGCTCGCTCTCTCATGTCTACCTCCAGCCTTCATGGACGCGGATCCCCTCCCCCCTCTCCTCCCGGGCTGCGACTGAGCCACCACGACCTCCATCGCCGGCGGCCAGGCACCCCTCGTCGGCCGGCATGGCTGCCTGCCGCCATGGCCAGATCCATCCCTTACCTCCAGCCTTCATGCGGGCACATTCCCTCTCCTCTCCCCCTCCCCCCTCCTCCCTCCTGGGCTGCGACTGGCCGACCACGACCTCCATCGCCGGCGTCCAGGCACTCCCTCGCCGGCCGCTATGGCTGGATGCACTCGCGTATACTAGTGTTGCAACCGTCATCTAGAACAGCGTCAACGGCTGTTGAAAAAAGCTTCAACCATAGAAAGAAAAGTTTCAAAGGAACTGCGCAACAAAGAGAAGCTGCAATCGTAGTTGGATTTTGTTACTACTAGCGAAGTTTTTTGCTACATCCATCAGGCGGAGCTGCGACCTCGCAACGATGACAACGACGATTTTTGCTGCAACCGTAGTAGATTTTTGCTACCACCGCTGAAGTTTTTTGTTACATCCATGTAAGGCGGAGTTGCGACCTCGCGAAGACGGCGACGGTGTTTGATTTTTGTTGCATCCGTAGTTTTTTTTGCTACTACCGGTGAAGTTTTTTGCTACATCCATTCAACGACGTTGACTGACTGGTGGTTGTCGCCGACGCAATTCCGTGCAACGAGCGGCGAGGGGGGGCGATGGAGCTACAACCAGAGGGGAGCTATAGCCGTCGCCGGTGGAGCTGCAACCGCAGGCGCAGCTGTTGGATGGATTGAGGTAGTTTCTGACTACATCCATTCAATGGCGAGAACGGCCGGCGAGGGTGGGGTCCGACCATGAGGACGACCGGTGAGGGTGGGGACCGACCACAAGGACGGCCAGCGACGAGGACGGCCATCGGTGGGGATTGCAGGCGCGCCGACGAGGATCCTGAGCGGGAGTTGCAGATCCAGCCCAAGGAAGAAGACATGGGCGAATAGTTTTTTTGCCCAGATCCATTGGCCAAGCGGCTCACATCAAACGACTGGGGCGGGACCGGCCGAAACTTTCGGCCGGTGCGCCGGCGCCTAGCGTTCGCCATAAAAAATTGCCCCTAAATCTCTCACATCATGCCCACGACGAAGAAAGGCCGACCAACTCGAACCTGTCTGGGGTCGCACAATGGGAGGGCGAGCTGAGGGGATATGGCCAGCCAGCTATGTCTGTCACGCCGCCGCACTTCTTTGCCCTCCTCCCACAACTGCAGCGTCACCCGACCCCACCGCCCCCCGCCCCTCGCACCTGTCGTCGGAGTTGTCGTTTGCGAGCGAGGGATGACGAGATGGTGCATGAGCTCGTCGTCGTTGGTGGTCTCCATGTGCGTGTGTGTGCCTGTGGTGGTGCCCATCGGGGCGAAGCGAGGAAAAAAGGCCCACGAGGTCAACATACAACTAGCACTAATGTATCCCCTCAAAAACAAAGAAGCTATGGCTAAAAATGTGCAACTCGTATTAACTAACATGTCTACAATGTTTTTTTTAATAAACTCACCAAGCGATCATCCAGGCTAGCGATGAGGCAATCCTTGTTCGATAATGGGCTATTCCCGTTTTCTACTTTTCTGTGCCTATGAAAAATGGTGGTCTGGCTGTATGGGTTGGGCCGCTAGGGTCAAATTGCTTTAATCACTTAGGCCATGTTTTTTCTGGGCAACATGTGCAAGGTTTTGGGCCAAGATCATCGTAGTCAATTGACCCCAGCCCAGTGAAGGAAATATGTCCTAGAGGCAATAATAAAGTTGTTATTTATATTTCCTTATATCATGATAAATGTTTATTATTCATGCTAGAATTGTATTAACCGAAAACTTAGTACATGTGTGAATACATAGACAAACAGAGTGTCACTAGTATGCCTCTACTTGACTAGCTCGTTAATCAAAGATGGTTAAGTTTCGTAGCCATGGATAAAGAGTTGTCATTTGATGAACGAGATCACATCATTAGAGAATGATGTGATTGACTTGACCCATCTGTTAGCTCAGCACTTTGATCGTTTAGTTTGTTGCCATTGCTTTCTCCATAACTTATACACGTCCCTATGACTATGAGATTATGCAACTCCCGAATACCGGAGGAACACTTAGTGTGCTATCAAACATCACAACATAACTGGGTGACTATAAAGATGCTCTACAGGTGTCTCCGATGGTGTTTGTTGAGTTGGCATAGATCGAGATATGATTTGTCACTCCGTGTATCGGAGAGGTATCTCTAGGCCCTCTCGGTAATGCACATCACTATAAGCTTTGCAAGCAATGTGACTAATGAGTTAGTTACGGGATGTTGCATTACAGAACGAGTAAAGAGACTTGCCGGTAACGAGATTGAACTAGGTATTGAGATACCGACGATCGAATCTCGGGTAAGTAACATACCGATGACAAAGGGAACAACGTATGTTGTTATGCGGTTTGACCGATAAATATATTCGTAGAATATGTAGGAACCAATATGAGCATCTAGGTTCCGCTATTGGTTACTGACCGGAGGCGAGTCTCGGTCATGTCTACATAGTTCTCGAACCCGTAGGGTCCGCACGCTTAACGTTCGGTGACGATCGGTATTATGAGTTTATGCGTTTTGATGTACTGAAGGTAGTTCGGAGTCCCATATATAATCACGGACATGGCAAGGAGTCTTGAAATGGTCGAGACATAAGGATCGATATATTGAAAGGCTATGTTTGGACACCGAAATGGTTCCGGGTGAGTTCGGGCATTTACCGGAGTACGGGGGGGTTACCGGAACCCCCCGGGGAGTGTATGGGCCTTAATGGGCCTTAGTGGGAGAGAGGAGGAGGCGGCCAAGGTGGAGGGCGCCCCCCAAGCCCAATCCGAATTGGGTGGGGGCGGCCCCCTTCCTTCCCTCTCTCTCCCCCTTCCTTCTCTCCTACTCCAACAAGGGAAAGGGGAAATCCTACTCCCACCGGGAGTAGGACTCCCCCTTGGGCGCGCCATAGAGGGCCGGCCCTCCCCCTCCTCCACTCCTATACGGGGGAGGGGGGCACCCCATAGACACACAAGTTGATTGTTTAGCCATGTGCGGTGCCCCTCCACAGATTTCCACCTCGGTCATATCGTTGTAGTGCTTAGGCGAAGCCCTACATCGGTAACTTCATCATCACCGTCATCACGTTGTCGTGCTGACGAAGCTCTCCCTTGATACTCAGCTGGATCTAGAGTTCGTGGAACGTCACCGAGCTGAACGTGTGCAGATCGCAGAGGTGCCATACCTTCGGTGCTAGGATCGGTCGGATCGTGAAGGCGTACGACTACATCAACCGTGTTGTCATAACGCTTCCGCTTAAGGTCTACAAGGGTACGTGGACAACACTCTTCCCTTCTCGTTGCAATGCATAGCCTAGATGGATCTTGCGTGTGCGTAGGATTTTTTTTTGAAATTACTGCCTTCCCCAACAGTGGCATCCGAGCCAGGTCTATGCGTAGATGTTATATGCATGAGTAGAACACAAAGGAGTTGTGGGCGTGGGAATATACATATTGCTTGCCTTCACTAGTTGATTCTTGATTCAGCGGCATTGCCGGATGAAGCGGCTCAGACCGACATTACGCGTACGCTTATGCGAGACTGGTTCTACCGACGTGCTTCGCACATAGGTGGCTAGTGGGTGCCAGTTTCTCCAACTTTAGTTGAATCAGATTCAATGAACATGGTTCTTTCTAAAGATAAAAAAGCAATCACTATACCGCGTTGTGGTTTTTGATGCGTAGGTAAGAATGGTTCTTGCTTAGCCCGTAGCAGGCACGTAAAACTTGCAACAACAAAGTAGAAGACGTCTAACTTCTTTTTGCAGGGCTTGTTGTGATGTGATATGGTCAAGACATGATGCTAAATTTTATTGTATGAGATGATCATGTTTTGTAACATAGTTATCGGCAACTGGCAGGAGCCATATGGTTGTCGCTTTATTGTATGAAATGCAATCGCCATATAATTGCTTTACTTTATCACTAAGCGGTAGCGATAGTCGTAGAAGCAATAGTTGGCGAGACGACAACGATGCTTCGATGGAGATCAAGGTGTCAAGCCGGTGACGATGGTGATCATGACGGTGCTTTGGAGATGGATATCAAAGGCACAATATGATGATGGCCATATCATATCACTTATATTGATTGCATGTGATGTTTATCCTTTATGCATCCTATTTTGCTAGTTCGGAGGTAGCATTATAAGATGATCTCTCACTAAATTTCAAGGTATAAGTGTTCTCCCTAAGTATGCACCGTTGCTACAGTTCGTCGTGCCGAGACACCACGTGATGACCGGGTGTGATAAGCTCTACGTTCACATACAATGGGTGCAAGCCAGTTTTGCACATGCGGAATACTCGGGTTAAACTTGACGAGCCTAGCATATGCAGATATGGCCTCGGAACACTGAGACTGAAAGGTCGAGCGTGAATCATATAGTAGATATGATCAACATAGTGATGTTCACCATTGAAAACTACTCCATCTCACGTGATGATCGAACATGGTTTAGTTGATATGGATCACGTGATCACTTAGATGATTAGAGGGATGTCTATCTAAGTGGGAGTTCTTAAGTAATATGATTAATTGAACTTTAATTTATCATGAACTTAGTACCTGATAGTATTTTGCATGTCTATGTTGTTGTAGATAGACGGCCCGTGTTGTTGTTCCGTTGAATTTTAATGCGTTCCTAGAGAAAGCTAAGTTGAAAGATGATGGTAGCAACTACACGGACTGGGTCCGTAACTTGAGGATTATCCTCATTGCTGCACAGAAGAATTACATTCTGGAAGCACCGCTAGGTGACAAACCCGCTGTAGGAGCAACACAAGATGTTATGAACGTCTGGCATAGCAAAGCTGATGAGTACTCGATAGTTCAGTGAGCCATGCTTTACGGCTTAGAACCGGGACTTCAACGATGTTTTGAACGTCATGGAGCATATGATATATTCCAGGAGTTGAAGTGAATATTTGAAGCAAATTCCCGGATTGAGAAATATGAAGTCTCCAATAAGTTCTACAACTGCAAAATGGAGGATAATAGTTCTGTCGGTAAACATATACTCAGAATGTCTGGGTACCACAACCACTTGACTCAGCTGGGAGTTAATCTTCCTGATGATAGTGTCATTGACAGAGTTCTTCAATAATTGCCACCAAGCTACAAGAGCTTCGCGATGAACTATAATATGCAAGGGATGGATAAGACAATTCCCGAGCTCTTCGTAATGCTAAAGGCTGCGGAGGTAGAAATCAAGAAGGAGCATCAAGTGTTGATGGTCAACAAGACCACCAGTTTCAAGAAAAAGGGTAAAGGGAAGAAGGGGAACTTCAAGAAGAACGGCAAGCAAGTTGCTTCTCAAGTGAAGAAGCCCAAGTCTGGACCTAAGCCTGAGACTGAGTGCTTCTACTACAAAGGGACTGGTCACTGGAAGCGGAACTTCCCCAAGTGTTTGGTAGAGAAGAAGGATGGCAAAATTAAAGGTAAATTTGATATACATGTTATTGATGTGTACCTTAATAATGCTCATAGTAGCGCCTGAGTATTTGATACTGGTTCTGTTGCTAATATTTGCAACTCGAAACAGGGGCTACGGATTAAGCGAAGATTGGCTAAGGACGAGGTGACGATGCGTGTGGGAAATGGTTCCAAAGTCGATGTGATCATCGTCGGCACGCTACCTCTACATCTACCTTCGGGATTAGTTTTAGACCTAAATAATTGTTATTTGGTGCCAGCGTTGAGCATGAACATTATATCTGGATCTTGTTTGATGCGAGACGGTTATTCATTTAAATTAGAGAATAATGGTTGTTCTATTTATATGAGTAATATCTTTTATGGTCATGCACCCTTGATGAGTGGTCTATTTATACTAAATCTTGATAGTAGTGATACACATGTTCATAGTATTGAAGCCAAAAGATATAAGTTTAATAATGATAGTGCAACTTATTTGTGGCACTACCGGTTAGGTCATATTGGTGTAAAGCGCATGATGAAACTCCATGCCGATGTGCTTTTGGAATCACTTTATTAAGAATCAATTGATGCTTGCGAACCATGCCTCATGGGAAAGATGACTAAGACTCCGTTCTCCGGAACAATGGAGCGAGCAACAGATTTGTTGGAAATAATACATAATGATGTATGCGGTCCGATGAGTGTTGATGCTCGCGGCGGGTATCGTTATTTTCTTACTTTCACAGATGATTTGAGTAGGTATGGGTATATCTACTTGATGAAACATAAGTCCGAAACATTTGAAAAGTTCAAAGAATTTCAGAGTGAAGTGGAAAATCATCGTAACAAGAAAATAAAGTTTCTATGATCTAATCGTGGAGGAGAATATTTGAGTTACGAGTTTGGTCTTCATTTGAAACAATGCGGAATAGTTTCGCAACTCATGCCACCTGGAACACCACAGCGTAATGGTGTGTCCGAACGTCGTAACCGCACTTTATTAGATATGATGCGATCTATGATGTCTCTTACTGATTTACCGCTACCGTTTTGGGGTTATGCTTTAGAGATGGCTGCATTCACGTTAAATAGGGCACTATCAAAATCCGTTGAGACGACACCCTATGAATTGTGGTTTGGCAAGAAACCCAAGTTGTCGTTTCTTAAAGTTTGGGGCTGCGATGCTTATGTGAAAAAACTTCAACCTGATAAGCTCGAACCCAAATCGGAGAAATGTGTCTTCATAGGATACCCAAAGGAGACTGTTGGGTACACCTTCTATCACAGATCCGAAGGCAAGATATTCCTTGCTAAGAATGGATCCTTTCTAGAGAAGGAGTTTCTCTCAAAAGAAGTGAGTGGGAGGAAAGTAGAACTTGATGAGGTAACCGTACCTACTCCCTTATTGGAAAGTAGTTCATCACAGAAATCAGTTCCAGTGATTCCTACACCAGTAAGTGAGGAAGCTAATGATGATGATCATGAAACTTCTGATCAAGTTTCTACTGAACCTCGTAGGTCTACCAGATTAAGATCCGCACCAGAGTGGTACGGTAATCCTGTTCTGGAGGTCATGTTACTTGACCACGACGAGCCTACGAACTATGAGGAAGCGATGATGAGCCCAGATTTCGCATAATGGCTTGAGGCCATGAAATCTGAGATGGGATCCATGTATGAGAACAAAGTGTGGACTTTGGTTGACTTGCCCGATGATCGGAAAGCCATAGAGAATAAATGGTTCTTCAAGAAGAAGACTAACACTGACGATAATGTTACTGTCTACAAAGCTCGACTTGTTGCAAAAGGTTTTCGACAAGTTCAAGGAGTTGACTACGATGAGACCTTCTCACCCATAGCGATGCTTAAGTCCGTCCGAATCATGTTAGCAATTTCCGCATTTTATGATTATGAAATTTGGCAAATGGATGTCAAAACTGCATTCCTTAATGTATATCTTAAAGAAGAGTTGTATATGATGCAACCAGAAGGTTTTGTCGATCCAAAAGGTGCTAACAAAGTGTGCAAGCTCCAACGATCCATTTATGGACTGGTGCAAGCCTCTCGGAGTTAGAAGATATGCTTTGATAGTGTGATCAAAGCATATGGTTTTATATAGACTTTTGGAGAAGCCTGTATTTACAAGAAAGTGAGTGGGAGCTCTATAACATTTCTGATATTATATGTGGATGACATATTGCTGATCGGAAATGATACTGAATTTCTGAATAGCATAAAAGGATACTTGAATAAGAATTTTTCAATGAAAGACCTCGGTGAAGCTGCTTATATATTAGGCATCAAGATCTATAGAGATAGATCAAGACGTTTAATTGGACTTTCACAAAGCACATACCTTGATAAAGTTTTGAAGAAGTTCAAAATGGATCAAGCAAAGAAAGGGTTCTTGCCTATGTTACAAGGTGTGAAGTTGAGTCAGACTCAATGCCCGACCACTTCAGAAGATAGAGAGAAAATGAAAGTCATTCCCTATGCTTCAGCCATAGGTTCTATCATGTATGCAATGTTGTGTACCAGACCTGATGTGTGCCTTGCTATCAGTTTAGTAGGGAGGTACTGTCGTGGAATTGTCACGGCAGATGTCCTCGTGAAAGGACTTAGTCGCGGTGCCATCGCTACGGGTTAGCTTGAAGGGGTTAAACCGGACAAGGGGACACTGGAGTTTTATACTAGTTCGGCCCCTTCGATGAAGGTAAAAGCCTACGTATAGTTTTGATTGGTATTGCTAGGGTTTCGAAGGCCAGGGAGCGAACCTGCTTTGTCTGGCTCTCGAGTTGTTGTTCTCTGTCCCTGAACCGCCGTCGGGTCACCCCTTTATATACTCAGGAGGACTCCGGCCGGTCTACAGAGTCCCGAGGCTGGCTCATACAAGTGTCCGCCTCGGTCTCCTCTTTCTTATCTTACAATGCAAGTTTATACAATCATGGAAGTTTACTATCATGGGCCCTAAATCGCCTGCGGGCTCTGGGCCTCTAAGCCTCATCCGTAAAGCGCCATCTTCCAGGTTTCCTTGGGCTTCAGTATAGGTGAAGGTGAACCGGCCCCTCCTGGGCGGTTTACCCTTAGTGGTTATATCCTCAACATTAGGCCCCAGATTGATTTGAACCTGTTCATGTCAATCTTCAATCCTTGAATTTCTGACAATTCCCGTAAACCGCCATATTGTCTTCTCCCTGTGAACTTTGGTGAATCGCCATGACGTCATCTTCTGTTACCGCAGTAAATCATTGTGACGTCATCCCTGTATAAAAAGATTTATAAAGATTCCCTTCTCTTTAATTAATTCCCGAAGATCGAGGCGACAGTTGCATCCTCATTTGCCGCTTCCGACTCCTCGATTTTCGCGCCTGCTGTTTTATCCCACTTCCCTTATAAATAAGACCGAGGCGCCTGCCATTTCCCCCCTTTCCATCCGCATCGTCTTCCTCCTCGCGACCCAAAGACCTCAAGCATCGCCGCTGCCGTCGTCGTCGATCTTCCAGTCCGCACCAACCAAGCCGCTGCATCACCTTGTTCGTACCAGATCTCTGAAGATACTCCGCCACTGCGTGTCCCTGGTACATACTCCTTCCTGTTATTTGTTAAATCTGCATTAGGGTTTCGAAGCTTCTTCGGTGTTTGTCAGTGTTCATCAGTCCTTCCTCTGCTTTTCCTTTAGCATCGTACTGAATCTAGCTAAGCCTGATAGTTTCCCCTTGCGGCCGGATCTGTAGCTTTAATCTGCCGTACTACAACATCTTACTGTTCCTGTATAAATCCTTATCTGAATCTTCTCTGTTCTGTTTAACACCATTGTAAAGCTCAGAAAAATTTGTCTTTTGAACAACGGTAGATCCAAAATTATATCACCATCTTATGAAACTTGTTTCCGCAACACTTAACAAATTTTCAGTTTGGGTTCTGCCTCCAAAGGGCGGTTTATCCTTTAGTGTTGATAATACGTCGTATGTCATTAGCCCTCTCTTAAACCGCCATCTAGTCTTTGAACAACCATGCCTGGTTCACTTCATACGTATACCTTGAATTTCTGGTTTAACATTTGACAAACACATATGAACCGCCAATCGTAAACCGTCCATTTTCCTTTTACAGACTTTGTAAGATGACGAAGCAATTTGCTGCTTGCAACTGGGTTCTGTCTCAGATCACAGAAACGCAAATCAATGAATATGTCACCACCGGCTCTTTAGCTTCAAAGAATGTCCTCCATTGGCGAGTTCCTGGCCCCGAGTGCCCCCCTGAGCCTCAAGACGGAGAAGTGATTGTGTTCTTGCAACATTTAGCTCGAGGTTTCAGTCCTCCCGGATCAAAAAATTTCTGGGATGTTCTTGCCAGGTTCCAACTTCATCCTCAAGATATTGGACCAAATTCTGTGTCCAACATATGCAATTTCCAAGTATTCTGCGAGGTTTATCTGCAAGAAGAACCAACTGTCGACCTCTTTCAAGATCTCTTTCACTTAAACCGCCGGACTGAATTTTCTGATGGACCCAATACTGAACTTGGCGGTGTGTTGATCCAAAAGAGGAAAGAGGTTGAATTTCCTCACGCCAAACTTCACAGCCATCCAAAAGACTGGAACCAAACCTGGTTCTACTGTCAGAATACTGCCCCTGCTGAAGAGAATCCTTTACCGGGCTACCGTCCGCACTGGCTCAGCAATAATCACCCTTTACCTCAGAGATTGTCTGCCAACGACCGACAAGCCTATGCACCTCAACTCGCCAAACTCTGGGCTCTCCTTGCCAACGGTTTAACTGGTGTTGATCTCGTCCGTTGTTGGATTTCATGGTGCATTCTTCCTTTAAGCCGCCGGCCCGGATTGATGTTTGAATATACCGGCAACACCAATGATCCACAACGGTTTAATGAAATAGAACTGACTGACGATGAAGTCAGTGAAGGTGTAAAGAAAATACTTGACGAACCGCTCACAGCATGTACTCAAATTGGTCTGCGTCCTTTTTATGCCTCCAAGGTAAATATTTTAACCTTGTACTTTTCCTGATCCTTCTCCGCTTTGACACTGCTATAATAACCCTTTTTTGCAATCTCATAGGCCAGTAGCTCCTTTTGGAAAAGGAAATCTCAAGACAAAGCGGCTAAGGCTCCTCGTGGTAAGACCAAGGTCATCAAGAGAGCTGCCAAAAAGAAAACTGCTGAGTCTTCGGAACCGCCAGAAGATGTCGGTGACTCGGCTGAAGAGGTAAAGTTTGACTCCCTTGACTTCTATTCATATATTTTACTGATAATGATTACTCCCAGGATGATGCGGAGGCCAGCCATGCAGATCATGTTGAGGTAATTTGTCTTTCTGACTCAGAACTTGTGCCGGTTCAACGATTTCGCCGTGCAGTTCGGAAAGTGAAATGCTCTCACCCTGTTGCTCATTTGGATCAAAAACTTTCTTTGAAGACACATCAAACCGAAGGGTGTTGCACAACCCGACACAGTGGTCAATAGGTCACTTCTTCCGGTTTACCTCATACACCAAACCGGAAACGTCGTCCAGAGGTTGCTTGTTCTCCTGAAAAACGTTATCTTTTGAAAGGTTTCTTCCGATGCCCTCTCAATTCATCTGATTCAAATTATCAGGCATCTTCTAATTCGTCTAGCGGTTCATCAACCACTCAGCTGCCTCCACTAAAAACCGTCCCTGGGTAAGCGTGCAGTCCTCCCTTCTCTTTCATAACTCAGTTAATCATGCTAATCCTTGTTTTAATATTAGTGCTAAAGCTTGTCTGAGTAAGAAGGCCAAGACCAGTGCCCCTCCCGGTGAAGTTCAACCGGAGAAAGCTCCTAAGAATCCTGATAAAAATCTTGATAATCTCATGGATGATTCTGTCCCGCCAGAGCCAACTATCAACGCTGATCTGCCAGAAGCTGATCCGGCCATACATGAGGATACCTCAAGTCCACATGCTATACCTGCAAGTCCGGTTGCTGATCCACTGAGGTCAAGTGCTAATCTGCCAAGCCCAACCAAAGAT